>NC_081560.1:177229234-177261694 GCF_022355385.1 Mustela nigripes | reverse complement strand
CTCCATTCATCTGTATGCATTCATCTATCAATCATCTGTATGCATTCATCTATCAATGGACACTTAGTTTGCTTCCATATTTTGGCTATTGCAAATAATGCTGAATAACTTGGCATTTTTAAGAAAAATACGATTTTATACCAATAGAAAAAATTGATAGCAAAAATTGCACATAGTGAAAAGGAAACAGCCAAAATAAATGATGACTTCTGGATTTTTAATTATAATCTTACAGATTTTACTTAAAAATACTATGTAGATTTGAAATCTGATACATTTAAAATTATTAGCAGGTGGTAAGTTTGTGTTTCAAAATCACTATAAGTCAACTTCCCAAGCAAGGAATTTTGGCCAAAGTAAGTAAACACAAATTGCTCTACATGTACTAGATTAAAGACTAGTACTTGAGGGGCATAAGTGTATATTATTTTTTCACACAGAAATACGGTACAAATTTATAATTACATGATGTAGTGACTATACAATTAGAAAGTCTTTCCACAACAACAGAAAAAAAGTTATTTATATATAATTGGTTCTTTTAATTTAATGAAGAAAAATGTAGCAAAAGCTAAATTTTATTATTATTTTGCATTTGCTCATTATGATGAGCAATGGTTTGTAAATTCAAACAATTTACAAAAAGGTCCAAAGTAATTTGCCAGTATTTTAATTTAACTCTCTAAGGTTATGATTTAGCTTGCTGTGCCCTAAATTTCTTACTGAAATACTCAGTAAATTTTCTCATATAACTATTATACATTTGAACAAGAGCCATGAGTTTTTGAGAAGTACTCCATTGGAGTGTAGTTTTAAGAATTATTTTTCATGTGACGCCTGGGTGGCTCAGTTGGTTAAGCTGCTGCCTCCAGTTCAGGTCACGATCCCAGGGTCCTAGGATCGAATCCCACATGGGGCTCCTTACTCAGTGGGGAGACTGCTTCTCTCTCTGCCTGTCACTCTGCCTCCCTGTGCTCTCTCTCTCTGACAAATAAATTAATTTTAAAAATCTTAAAAAAAAATTATTTCTCAGAATTACATAGCTAGACTGGCATCTTGGAATTCTTTAAAAAATCTTTTTGGAAGAATATCCTAAGTGTATGGTTCCACTGTAGAAATAATTAAAACAGAAAAAAAAGATTACAAAATCATCAAAATGTGATGTATCATGAAAGTATTAATTTATACATCTTGACTGCTCATTAATACATGAGAAATATTATTTTTAAGTTAGTAATAATTTAGAAGTACAAGAATTTATTAGACCTTAAAAGTTACATAAAATTCTACCAAACAGAGTATATATAACATGCTACCATTAGAGTAAATAATGTATGTTCACATTTACCGGTGTATATATCAAAGAGCTTCAAAAGAATACAAACATACACACACAAAACCTATGAGGAGGGAAGAAGTGAGTGACTAGGTAACAGGGATGCACATTTTAAATTCTGCAACACAGATATATTGTCTATTAAAAATAGATATTAAGACAAAATGCAAAAAAATAAGTAAAAAGAACAAAGTTGATGCTTAATTTGATCACAATCTGCTCATGATTACTTCCAAAAGAGAGAATGACATCTAAAAATCTCCTCCAGCATAAGAATAAAATTCTTTTATATCAAATTACCCACAAAATGGAAAACATGTGTCTAGAAAAGAAAGGACAAAAAAAAAAAATCATGCCTGTCCCTAGTTACTCAAGGAACAGGAAAAAATTGGGTGCAGAAAATGAGTTTGAATGGTCTGTGGGAATAATTTTCTAAAAAAATATCAAGGTTTGATTGTCTATCCTTGTTCAAAGTATTGGTTATAACAGCGGAATTGAGACTCAGAATAATTAATAAACCAAAATGACTAACATTTCAATATTAGATTCATGAGTGAATCTAATACCATGTTCATTCAATATGCTCCAATAGTGGTTCACCTAAATATCACAAATTATATGAATTATTTTGGTGAATGGCAATAAACCAAATTAAACTATAATTATACTGATACTGAAAATCTTAAACAAACACAATATACCACTGTGACCAGAATACCATATAAGTTCTAGATAATGAAAGTATGTGTCAAGTGCCAATTTAGTATTATTTCTGGCACAGCTGTGACTCAAGGATGTCACTCAGCTCACATTAAGGAGCATGAAGTTGTGCTCAACTTTCCTAAGGGCAAAATATCTACATAAATTATTTGGAATGTGTCTGCATGGAAGAATATCAATTCTCTTCCATTTATTTATTCAATTACTTGTTTATATCAGTATGGATTAATTCATTTTACACTTTGGGTTATAATACAATATTACTTTGTTTAATTTAGTGCTCACATTGTTCCAGCTTTTATCACTGAAAGTTGTCTCTACTGTAGCTTCTGTGTCTCTTTGACATACTCCCATCATGGTGAGGTGTGTGTGTTTGAGGACTTCCTTATATTTTGGCACTATAAAACTCAGCATGTGTGTTTTCTGCTCTGGTTCTACAAGCAGCCCTGGTTCCTTTTATTGGAAAGGTGTATTAGAAAACAAGATTGGTATGTAAGTGATGAATTATTAAATTCTACTCCTGAAACCAGTATTACACTACAATGTTAACTATCTAGAATTTAAATAAAAACATGAAACAAAGCAAGATCGGACAGTAGATGTGCTTGTTACAGACAGGTTGCTGATGCATCTAGAGGGAAGTTTTAAAATTTCAAATGCAATTTTTTGCTTTTCATAGATTTATTCAGACTTTCTATTTCTTCATGAATCAATGTTGGCAGTTTATGCATTTCTAGGAATTTTTCATTTCATCTAAATTCTTCAGTTTGTTGTCATATAGATGTTCATAATGTACCCTTAGAATACTTTTTATTTCTGAAAGTTTCGTAACAATATCTCTGCTTTTAGTATTGATTTTAGCAATTCGAGTCTTCTCTCTTTTATTCTTGGTCAGTCTATCTATTTTGTCAATTTATTGATCTTTTCAAAGAAACAACTTTTTTTTCATTGATTTTCTCTGTTGTTTTCCTATTCTCTGTTACAATACTTTCTTCTCTAATCTTTATTATTTCTTTCCTTTTCTGTTTTCTGTAGATTTAATTTGTTCTTCTTTTTCACGTTACTTAATGTGGAAGGTCAGGATGGAGCTAGAGATTATTATGCTTAGCAAAATAACAGTCGGGGAAAGACAAATACCATGATTTCACTCATATCTGGAATTTAAGAAACAAAACAAATAAGCAAAGGGGAAAAAAGAGAGACAGAGGCAAACCAAGAAATAGACTCTTGACTCTAGAGAACACACTAATGGTTGGTTACCCGAGAGGTGGGGATAGAGGGATGGGTGAAACAGGTGTTAGGGCATAAGGAGTGCACTTGTGATGAGAACTTGGTGTTGTATGCAAAAGTTGAATCACTATATTGTACACCTAAAACTAATATTACACTGTATGTTAACTAACTGTGATTTAAATTAAAACGTTTTTAAAAAGCTACTTATTTAAGGTATCTTTTCTTCTAAATACTGGCATGCACAGATATTTATTTCCCACTGAACACTGCCTTAGTTTCATCCCATGAATTCTGGTATATTGTGTTATCATTTTCATTCATCTCTAAGTATTTTTAAATTTCAGGCAGCCTTTCTTCAAATATTTCTTCTGCTCCTCTCTTTCTTCTTTCCTTGTGGCACTCTTACTATGCATATATTGGCGTACTTACTGTTATTCTGTATTTCTGTTAGGTTTATTTTTTTCATTCTTTTTTCTCTCTGCTCTTGTTTCATAATCTCTACTGATCCATTTTCAAGCTCATAAATTCTTTCTTCTGCCAGTTCAAATCTATCATTGAGTCTCTCTAGTAAATTTTTTTTTCATGGTTCTGTACTTCTCAATTCCTGATTTTCCATTAGCTTCTCTTTTTTTTATAATTCTATCTCTTTATTGATATTATCGGTTTTATGAGATATTTCTATCCTACCTTAGTCATGGCTTCCTTTAATTCTTTGGACATATTTACAACAGCTGCTCTGAAGTCTTGGTCAGCTAATTCTGACAGTGGGGCCCTCTAACAAGCATGCTCTGTTACCTGCTGCTATTTGTCCTGTCTATGAGCCACAATTCCCTCTTTTTGCATGTCCCATAATTTTTTGTTGAAAAACACTGACATTTTAGGTAATAGATTACAATAATAGGTAATAGATTACAATAATTCTGTATAGTGATTTGTTTAGTGACTTGGTGGGGGTATTTTCGTGAAGTCTGTTTTCTCTGTAGTGCAGCCTGTGATGTTGTTCCTCAGAGGGTGCAGCTTTGGGCATGTGCATGGTCATGTGGAATAACTAGTTTTATCAGGGCTCTCTTTGTGTCTACCCAAGATCCTTCTGTTAAGCCCCCTGCCTCCTTTGGTATCACACCCAGCTAGTTTGTCTCCATGAATTGATGACTGACTATTGTTTTTGATAATGCTCTCATGTTTAAATTGCTACCTAATCTGATTCAATTAATTCTGGGTCCATTGTAGGATACTATTTGAGACTCAACAATTTTTATAACCCTAGAAGAGATCTTAACTTTCTCTATCATTGGATTGTTCTGGTAAACGTCTAGGTGATTTATGGTTGAGCTATCAGCCTCTTCTGCATTGTTTACTACCACAATGTCCTTTTTTTTTTTTTCTTTTTTTCAAGGAAGCCATCGGGGTTGAACTTCTCCATAGTTTGTTTCAAACAAACAAACTTCTTCCCGTGGAAAAAAATTCTGTGCCACAGTTCCAGAGCTGGTGGTGGGGACAGTGGCTCATACCTCTCTCAAATGACTCTCCTATTTCATGAGGATAGTGCCAGACAGGTATGGAAGCCTCTTATATTGTCACACTGTCTCCACTGGCATGAAATCTCCACCCTTTGAGCAAAGTGTGATGAGGGCAATAGGGACTCTGGAATTCTAAGTCTACTCTCCTGGAGGAAGAACTCTGACCAGTAAGACAAGGCTTGGAGAAGGAAAAGGGCCTCAGATCTCAGTTTCATTTACCTAAAATAGAACCTCTGAAAACATAACTGGACAAGGGTTGCTGGAGATAAGAACATATTGAGCTGAGAGGGGATAAGAAGAGAGCAGGTCATGGCTCAAATGCTACTGGCTGCTGCTACTGGCTGCTGCTGCTTCTTCTTTTTAACTAAGATTTAGATTTTCTTGAATTGCTGTATGCACTTAAGACATATTCCAGAAATGCTTATTTGTTTTAAAAATAATGTTCACCAGGGGCACCTGGGTGGCTCAGTGGGTTAAGCAGCTTGGGTCATGATCCCAGGGTTCTGAGATCAAAACCGATGTCAGGTTCCCTGCTAAGCAGAGAGCCTACTTTTCCCATTTGCTTTGTGTACTGCTCTGCCTACTTGTGATCTCTCTCCTCTGTCAGATAAATAACAAAATCTTTAAAAAAAAAATAATGTTCCCCAGTTAGAGTTGTTTGTCAGCTATGGTTATAAGTCCATGGAGCTCCTTTTACTGTTACTCTGGAAGGTATCGCCTCTTGTTCTCTTTTAATCACACTTCAGTTGAGCTTTCATAGCTATTGACCCATTAAAATTGCTCTTGTCAAGGTCACAAATGACTTCCAAATAGTTAAATCCAATGCTCAAATTTTAGTTACAATTTTGCTTTGCCCATCAGCAGCCTATGAGACACTTGAAAACTCTTTTCTCTTCTACAGTGTTTCCTCAGCTTCTGACAACCCACATTAACTAGCTATTCTCCAACTTCATAGTATTCTTTGCTGATTTTCTCTTCTCTCTATCATCTTGAATGTCTTAGTCAGCTCAGGCTGCTACAACAAAATACCATAAACGGAATGACTTAAGCAGGAGGCATTTAATTCTCACAATTCTAAAGGCTAGGAAGTCTGAGATCAAGATGCTGGCAGATTTGGTTATTGGAGAGGGCCATCCTCCTGGCTTTCAGACAGCTTCCATCTCATTGTGTGCTGATATGACCTCTTCTTTGTATACTGTCAGAGACAAAGCATGCTATGCTTCCTCTGCTCCTCTTTAAAAGGGCACTAATTCCATCATAAGAATATCAACATCATAAAAGCCTAAAAACCTCCTAATGACCTCAGTTCCAGATGCCATAGCATTTGGGTTTAGGGCCTCAACATATGGATTTGGGAGGTGACATATTCAACCCATTACATTATGAACACTGTAGGGCTTAATCGTCCTCCTTTGGTGAGACTATTAGTCTCTTGCTTTTATTTTATTTTATTTTATTTTTTTAAGATTTATTTGACAGACAGATCACAAGAAGGCAGAGAGAGAGGGGGGAGGAAGCAGGCTCCCTGCTGAGCAGAGAGCCTGATGCGGAGCTTGATACCAGGACCCTGAGATCATGACCTAAGCCAAAGGCAGACCCAGGCGCCCTTGGTCCCTTGCTTTTAAATACCATTGATATACTGAGATTCCCAAATTAGTCTCTCCTGCTAAGCTTTTTCCATATGCCAGAGCCAACTCCTGCTTCCTTGACTTATCTAGTTGGATGTCCAATAGATATCTCAAACTTCACATGTAAAAATTAAATTCCTTTCCTCAAGCCAATTTTACTTGCAATTAACTCCATTTCAGTTGATGACAATTTTATCTCTGTATAGTTGTTCAGGCAAAACCTTCAAGTCATGCTTGGTTTATACTCTTTTGAAGTCATGGTTGGTTTAATACTTTCTCATACCTCCCTATTCATGCAATTGTGTTATCTCCAAAACATATCCATAATCTGATCTCTTCTTGCCATATCCACTGCCACCTCTTGATCTGAGCAATTGCTATCTCTCACCAGGTAGAGTGGTAACCTCCATATTCATCTCCCTTGGTCTAGTCTCAACACAATAGCAGAATTATCAGTTTAAATCATATCTTTTTTTTTTTTAACTCAAATCACTTATCTCCTCTGTTGAAATCCCTTCAAATGATTCCATCTCTCTAAGAGTAAAAGCCAAAGAAGAGTTTCAGTGCCAGTGATGCATATTAGAATTGATTGTGTGCTTTAAAAATAGACTCATAAAGCTGAGCCTCACAGAATTCTGATTTATAGGTTGGTGGGGGCACAACAGTGGAGTGGTGCTCAAGGATACCTAAATGTAATTTTTTAAAAATTCAAAAGGGCCTATTGAATTGAGAACAACCGTGTTAGAGTATACATGGAGGAGAAGAACCCAAGATATATAGGAGTTGCTGTTACTAATATTAATGAATAATATAATGTTAATCATTATTTATATTACATATCAATAACAATAACAGGTAACATTTTTGAAGTCTGGTAAGGAAATGGTAGAGAAGCAAGAACATAGCGTGCATTAATTCACTTACTACTAAAAATCTTATAAAGTAAACCCTACCATATTTTGATTCTAAGACACATTTTGTTTTCACATCTTAATATCTCTAAAACCTGATGTGTCTTATAACCAGTGAAATCACACAACCACTACTGGCCCAGAGGCCATTTATGATATATATGTCATGCCCTGTAAAGACACAAATTTGATTATTCTAGTCAATGATACTATGTGAAACAAAACATTGACCTAAATCAAAAAGTGACTTATAAAAAATTGGACTAAGAATGTACATAAGTTTTAGCAATACCTTATCAATTTCTTTTTCTTTTACTTTCCTTCAGTGTATATTATGCGAATGATATATAATAAAATCTCTATCTAAGTAAGTCTATAAGAGCAGTTTCAGTAAGCATAAAATAAATATTTTTAGTGGTGAGAGTACTATGGGATAGTTTAATTGTCACTGTATTTTCCTTCTAAGTGGTACATCAAATAATGATTGAGTTATCATAATATTAGATGAAATACAGCATATTCCCTCTACAACAAACAGATTCTTAGGTTATATTATAACATGTTATGGTCAATCAGATTAAAATTTATTGACAGAGATTCAATATTCCGGGCTATTCCTTTTTTAAAAAAAAAAAAGATTTTTATTTATTTATTTGACAGAGAGAGATCACAAGTAGGCAGAGAGGCAGGCAGAGAGAGAGGAAGGGAAGCAGGCCCCCTGCTGAGCACAGAGCCTGATGCGGGGCTCGATCCTAGGACCCCAGGATCATGACCTGAGCCGAAGGCAGAAGCTTAACCCACTGAGCCACCCAGGTGCCCCGTTCCGAGCTATTTCTTAATCTATATAAATAATTGGGTCTAAGTTAAAGATACAACATATAATAAATAAATACTATAATTTTAGCCAATTTTTATAATTGTAATAATAAATATATAGTACAATGCTAAAATTTTTTGTATCTTTTTTTAAAAAAATTAACTCTATGTACAGTTATACAACAATTTATATTTACTTCCACTACTAATCCTACTTCCAGAAAACTTTTGGATGTACTGTATCTCTCCCGATGGATGATACCACAACAAAGTAAAATCAAGTATTCCTGAGAGAGTGTGTACATGTATGTGTGTATCTTATTAACATTGCTAAAGGTATGAATAACTCCCCCAAAAAGAATCTGTATCTTTTTCTTTATATCTGTAGTATTTATCAATCTGTCTGGAATATTGCAAGAGATTAATACATCTTTGCTGAATTGAACAAAATGAAAGCACTATACCTATGATAAGATTTTAGCAACAGGTATAAAGGCAAAAGTAAGCTAACTTCCAAATCTTGTGCTCCCATACATATTGACTTCTCAACTGAAGTTACTTTTAAGTAGATAGGCTAGTTTTAAAAACTATGATAATATAAACAGGCATAGTTTTTAAAACTATGATAATATAAACAGGCATGCTGAACATCTGTAATTTCTAGTCTTACAGGATAAAGTGAAAAATAAATAAAGCAAGGGAATAATTACATTTTGAAATCCAGTAAGAGAAAATGGTAAGAAAAAATAAATTAACACTAAGGCCATTAAATACAAAGAGAGAGATTTGTTTGAGTGCATTATTTAGGTTTTAAAAAATCTTGTTTTGACAAAAGAATGTTTATGGAAATCTTTACCTAGACATTAACATATGTAAATATTATATAAAATAGATTCTTAAAATACTAAGAAATTCTGTAAGAAGTTGCATATAGTATGTAATTTATTAAGTTTAATTTCTCCACCCAAAATAACATTTTCTCATTACTCTCTTCACTATAACCACTCCTCTCTCTCTAAAAAAGGTGGGTGTCTAAGGAGGTAGAGCAACTCATTTTATAAACACTGCAACATTGCATTAATAGGAATCCATTTACCACAAATTTAGCATCTCAGAGAATATTCTATCATTAATTATTTACCCATGACATGACCTCAGTAAAGCATAACTTCATGATATTATTACTTCTTCTATTTTTGTGACCATAAAACAATTAGATAGAGATGGAAAGACCATGTATTTTCCTCTAGAAAAGTAGTTTGCTACTCATAGCTACTAGAATCCTATCTCTGGATTTTAGTTTATTTTTAACTCAAATTTCAGGTTGATAATGCTACATTCAAATCTAGGTTTTATGCAGCATGATTATGAAATGAGCAAGAAAGTAGTGCATCATAAACACAAGGTCAGTCGCTCAGTGGACATTGTCTTATCCCAGGCAAAGCTGTTTTTATTGATTTTCAAGCATTAGAAAATCATACCTGATTATGAAAGATAAGCAAATCATGTGGTAAAGCTCCATAGTAATATATTTCTTTAACTTTTAAAGACTGCAAATTAAAGAGAATTATAGAAGGAAAAGTTGCTGATAGAGGAAATGTAATAATCATTCAAACACACAAACCCACTAGTAACATGAAGTTGATTAGAAATAACCTTAGGGGCCCTGTGTGGCTCAGTCGGTTAAGGCATGGACTCTTGGTTTGGGCTCAGGTCATGACATCAGAGTCATGAGACTGAGCCCGGGTGGAGCCCCACTCCAGCTTGGTGCTCAGTTGACAGTCCACATGAGAGTTTTTCTCTCCCTTGGCCCATGACGACCCCACCATGATCACGCTATCAAATATATATATATATATATATAAATCAATCTTTTCTTAATAAAATAAATAACCTCACATTTGCCTACAGGATCTATTAGTCTATGGATTTTGCAATTGGCCTTCTTTAAAAGATTTATTTATTTATTTAAGAGAGAAAGCTCGAGTGCGCACACACACAAGTGCATGCACAAGTGGGGAGAGTGGCAGAAAGAGGGAGACAAGTAGACTCCCTGTTGACCTCTGAGCCCAAAACAGGCTTGATCCCAGGACCCTGAGATCATGATCTGAGCCAAAATCAGGAGTTGGGCACTTAACCAACTGAGCCACCCAGGTGCCCCTAGATTTTTCTTTTTTAAAGAGAGAGACAGCATGTGGGCTCCTGCACAAGTAGTTGGGGACAGGGGTGGAGACAGACTGGAGAGAGAGAGAATCTTAAGTGGGCTCCACACCCAGTGAGAAGCCAGAGGCAGGGCTCCAGCCCAGGATGGATCTCATGACCTGAGCCAAAATCAAATGTTAGAACCTTAACCAACTGAACCACCACGGCACCCCTGCAGTTAGATTTTAACTGAGGCAAACTATAATTAAACTACTCAAAATGTGGAAAAAAATGTTTTCAACTCAAAAGAAATAAATTCTTGTAACTATTAAGATACGCAGGATATTTTCACTCACCTTAGTCAAACATAAGATTAAATATCTTCAATGCAAGCAGTAATTATAACATTTGGATGTGTTTGTGCCTTATGATACTAAAAACTCAAATTTCACTTTAAAAATGAAGATTATTAAGCATGACAATATTTCAGTAGACTCCTTTTAATGTGTACTTGCTCCTAACAAATATTTTTGTAATCTAATGACTATTTATCTAAAATTAAATGTAACATTGAAATAAAATGGTATAATACCTCTATAATAAGCACAAACTATAAAATATGGGCTTAACTTCTAGTCTATTAAAATATTTCCACTTATCAATATCCACTTATTTTTCCATCCATCCACATTAATATGTTCATATTCTTAATAGGGTATCATAGAAATGAATGTGAAGTTCCTATATGAAGAGGTATATTTAAATGAAAGTCCTTTGTGGTTGTGTTTTTAAGAGCCCCTAAGTTGTCAGGAGTGTTATGCACAAAGTGTTACATCAATAATAGGCTTCGATTACTAAAATTACACCACAAAACAGTATAGATGTGTTTATGAGAAATCAAAGCATGAAAAAGTTTCTTTTTAAAAAAGCAACATGACTGGTTGGATTCAACAATATATATTAAAAATCCAAAGATTTTTTTTAAATTTTAAACCAGTCCTAATATTTAGAGAAGCAAATAGTATAATTCCTCTAACAAAAATCACAGAAATATTAAGAAAGGAGAATCCTTTAAATAATTTTCATATAGTGTTTCAAATAAATTGCCCTTGTACTAATCATAGAGGTCCTCTGAGGCTTACAATAGTTCATGTCTTAATGTTAGAGAAAGTGGCATATCATATAAAGAAAACATACTGGATCTTTCCTTTTTGGGACTGTGTTAACCTAGTAGTTAAAAGTGAATAAAGAGAAGATCAAATAAAAACACATCTTTACCTCCATCCAAATAAAGTCTATAAATGGGGTTGTTATATTAGCTACAACTACTGTAGTTAAAAGTCTTTGGGCATTTAAAACCAAAATGAAAATCTTTTAATAATACAAAATTATTATCTAATAACTGATCTGTAAGTCATCAAAATGGCACCTCGACTTGGGCATCAACATATGGATAGTTTCTATGACATTTAGAGCTCTGTATTCAAAAGATTAATAAAATTCTATTTGAGAAAACACCTCATGATATTTTTAAAATGATATTATAAACATCACATGACATCTCAACAAGAAAAAATATGTACTTCAGTAGGGGTAGCAAATTAAATTCAATCATTATTATAAGACTCACTACCCAGATGAGCTCTAGACAAAGGGATATTATATCAAGGGACTATCAAGAGGACCTGGTAATATTTAGAGGCACAGATTAGAAATGGCCCAGTGGTCCTAATCTAAGTTCTCCCTTCCTATTTCTCCCTTGTTCTGTCCATGTGAGCATGTATTTTGAAAGATTTTGACTTTCAATAAAAAGATAAATTTATCTTTTACAATTTAAAGTTTAATATCAGCTTACTAGAACTTCTAATATGCAAAAACAACATTATTTCCTTGAATTGATATACTCCTAACCAAAAGCAATTTCTCATCCTGAGAAGTGTGAAAGTTTTATAGGTAAATGAACTATTCACATTAGTTTTCTCAAATATTTAATACTATTTTTAAACTTTAGTTGTTATGTATAAATATTCCTAAATATTCCTAGAGCTTAAGGAATTAGTTTTATAGTACAATCCCTTCTCATTAGAGGAAAGGAAATTCAATTAGGACACTTAACCATTTTCAGAAACTTGTTAATGACAGAGTCATATACTGATCTTTTCACAATGCTACATTTATATAGTTGCATTCTATAAACTTTAGAAATCAGATATTTAAACAGTGTTAGTCATAATGAGGTCAGAACCCAAGCTACCTGATTGATCTTGACTTCTTTTCTAATGATTAGAAGCATAAACTGCCATTTGGCCTATGCCATTATGGAAGGCCTTCACATTGCCTGCCTACCAATTGTTTTTACTTCCAGAATCCATAATTTCATCTAACAGATGGTTTAACATGTGTAGAAGACTCCACACAGAATTCCACTTCTTGTCAAATATTTATGTATTTATATTTAATAAGATCCTTTCAACTGGATTACTTTATGATAGAGTCATACCAAGTATATTCTTACTGATGTTGCATTGGCCATATACTGAAAATCAGACAGAGATGATTGAGATAAATTATTTATTTCTGGGGGAGAGCTGTCAAGTTGGCAAACTTATTATAGGCACACACTGAGTTTTCATGGATGTTTGAAAACTGAAGAATAATTAAGAACAATCATCTCATTCACTAACTATATAGCTTAGAATACTCTGCATTAGTTTTAAATCTTCAAATATAATATTTTGTATGTGGAGAAAAAGATGTTAAGCAATTATACTACTGCTTCATACTGTTGCACAAAATTATATATAGAAAATATACCACAAAATGCAACAGCAAATAGAATAATTTTAATACTAATAACAGTATGGTAATATTAATACTCATAGACTATAATACTAATAAAAACAGAAACTTGCTTTTTCAATATATAAGTATAGAACAATAAACCTACTGCACATTTATACTCCCAGATTATTATATTGTTTTGTTCCTTTCAATTGACTAATATATACAAAGTTGTGAAACTATCTAATATATTTATATCATTAGTTATTCTGCAAGAGTACTACAGTTTTTTATCAATTTTAGAATTAGAGGGAACATAAATGATTAATTCTGACACAGAGATGTATCAAATTGAGGTACATTTCAATATACTTGAATTACCAGATAATCATGAAATGGTAAAGATTTGATTACTTAAAAAAATCTAGGCGGTAAAAGCCAAAATTAAATATTTATCACTGAGAATTTTCTTTTAAATTATAACAGAGATACTTATAAAAATAAATTGTTTTTATAACTACCTAAAGAGATTGAAAATCATTTAATCAACAGTATTAAGACATAAATTCAATATGAATTCTAATACTATTTAAAATGAAATAACTTTGCAATTAACATTGCAATTAACCAATATTTCTACCGATACTGACTTAAATGACAGTGGTAAAGTTTACTGTAAAGCTTAAAAATTCTAGATCGATTTGTTCAATCTTAATGAGTAAGGCTGACTTGAAACTCTGTACGTGAGTGACACAGGTTAATTAAGCAATACAGATTCATGTTTACTCAGATCTTTAAACAAAAGATTAAGCAATATTACTGATACCTCTCTCCGTCGAGAAGCCCAGCATGTTTGTTTGATCTTCCACACCACTGCAGCTACCAGCAATAAGGATAAAAAACAACTGGAAAATAAAACACAAGTAATTTGTGCTTAATACACTGGAAACATGTAATGAAATATTCAAGAATATGTACAGAATTTTTTTTTAAGATTTTATTTATTTATTTGACAGAGATCACAAGCAGGCAGAGAGGCAGGCAGAGAGAGAGGAGGAAGCAGGCTCCCCACTGAGCAGAGAGCCAGATGCGGGACTCGATTCCAGGACCCTGAGATCATGACCTGAGCCAAAGGCAGTGGCTTAATCCACTAAGCCACCCAGGTGCCCCTGTACAGAATTTTTTAAATTTATTTTTTATTTTCAGCATAACAGTATTCATTATTTTTGCACCACACCCAGTGCTCCATGTAATCCATGCCCTCTATAATACCCACCACCTGGTACCCCGACCTCCCACCCCTCACCCCTTCAAAACCCTTAGATTGTTTTTTAGAGTCCATAGTCTCTCATGGTTCACCTCCCCTTCCAATTTCCCCCAACTCCCTTCTCCTCTCTAACTCCCCATATCCTGTACAGAATTTAAAAATATATAGAACTAACCATTCTGCCTTGGTAAATATTTAATTATTTAAAAAATAAATATCCAAAAATGGATAAATTAGCTGTGTTTAAAATGTTCTCAAGTAGGGCGCCTGGGTGGCTCAGTGGGTTAAGCCGCTGCCTTCGGCTCAGGTCATGATCTCAGGGTCCTGGGATCGAGTCCCACATCGGGCTCTCTGCTCAGCAGGGAGCCTGCTTCCCTCTCTCTCTCTCTGCCTGCCTCTCCATCTACTTGTGATTTCTCTCTGTCAAATAAATAAATAAAATCTTTAAAAAAAAATGTTCTCAAGTAAAAACAAAGTATACATGTAGAATAATTATTTATATTCCTGTTATACAATATAGTCTATCTTTAAGATTTTCCCTGCCAGAAGGACTGTGAGTTTATAGCTGTGTTGGTCTTATACGCAACAGAAATCTATTTAGAATTGCTATTGAGTCATAAAAGCTGGAAATTGTATAAATCTAAATTTCACACAGGTTCATTCATTTTATCTTATTGGTAACTATTTTAGATATGAGAATATTCCAGCATTTCTCAACTGAAGACAATTTTGTTCCCTACTCACCCCCAGGGCACATTTGGCAATGTCTGGAGATATGTGTGATTATCACAACATTGATGGGGTACAAGTTGCATCAGATGGTAGAGCCAGGGATGCTGCTTTTTAAACTATCCTGCAGGGCATAGGACTGTCCTCAATGACAAAGAACTATCCAGTCCAACATAACAGTCACACTTAAATAGAGAAAACCTAGTATACAGTAATGTTTACACTAAGAAACAATTCAATTACAGTGTTTACACATATTTAGTATAATATGCAACAAGATATTAAAATGCAGGTTACTTTGTTAGTAGTGACTTGAGACTAACAAATCTCAAAATACCAGAATCATGTGGATCTGATTCATTGGTTCCAACCATGTACCACTGTTTTTCCTCCCTCTCCTCTGTGGTCACACATTATGCTACGAATAGACCCAGAGATGAGCAAATTCAGTAGTCACTGGTCACTATTAAAAACCTGGTCTTCATCCTTGATTGATAATCTCTGTATTCTTAAATTGATTCACTCATAGCTGTGTAAATTTTAGTGCTTTCTACCCTTGTTAATTCTTTAATACACTTTTTTTCCTTGTTTCACTAGAAGATCTTAGAATATCCTTCAATGATGAAAATGGCATTTCCAGCACCTAACCAATGAGCACTGAACACATTTCAGATACTGTGCCAAATACTTCATTCACACTGAAGCATGGGTTTGGTTTTAGAAGAACACTCCCAGGCGGAATATATTATTCTTATTTTCAAAAAGAAAAATCCAAGGCTCAGAAAGTTCCAAGTAAGTTGCTGATTGTCACAAAGCAAGTGAGCAGTAGAGTCAAAGTTCAAATCTAGCTTTTAAGCCTGAAACTCTCTCCTCCACAACTGTTGGGAACTCTCATTTTGCATACAATCTCACAATAGTTGTATTTCCATTTGCATTATCTAATCTGTTATCCGGTATCAAATAAAGAGGATTAAAAAAGGAAAAAAAGTCTGTGACCCTAACCTTTTTAACTAGTATGGTGTCTTTGGGGTTTTTTAATAATTATCTCCCCCCTAATATTTATAAACTCTTTCTTTTTACTTCATCTTAATTTAGATTTCCAAAAGTACCCAAGTCCCATTATCTCCTGAAAAATAGAAACAACAACCTTATTTTATTGAGCCCATGACTTCCTCTAATTTATCAAGCAAGTATTCAATGTAGCCACCTCCATGTCAACTTCCTCACAACCTAGTCCTGTTCAACCCCTCGCAATGTAGCATCTGGCTTATAGACACACAAAGTTGTTAGTATCAATAATGATCAATGTTTATAAAATATGCAGTATTTTAGAGGATACTTTCCTCACCCTGACTTTCTACATATTAAATAAACTGGTCTTTTCTCTATTAACAGACTCCCACTTTTTAATTGATAATGCTAGACATCCGTTCTTTAAAACTTTCTTAAAACTTTATTTCCTTTTTAAAAATTTTTATTTAAATTCCAGTTAGTTAACCTACAGTGTAATATTAGTTTCAGGTGTACAATTTATTAATTCAACACTTACATACAACGGCCCGTGCTCATCACGGCAAGTGCCGTCCTTAATCCCTACTGCCTAGTTAACCCATCCCATCCCGTCCACCTCCGCTCTGCTCACCACAGTTTATTCTTGGTTGTTAGGAATCCGTTCTTAGATTTGTCTCTGTTTCCCCCTATGTTTATTGTTTTGATTCTTAAATTCCACATATGAGTGAAATCATATGGTACTTGTCATTCTGTGAGTTATCTCCCTTAGTATAATACTCTCTTCCTCCATCCACATCACTGAAAATGGCAAGATTTCATTCTTTTTTATAGCTAAGTAATATTCCATTATATATATGTATTATGTATACACACATACATATACCACATCCTCTTTATCCATTCATCAGTCAATGGACATTTGGGCTCTTTGCAGATGATGTTGCTGTAAACATTGGTGCATGTATCCCTTCAACTTGGTATTTTTGTATTTAGTATTTTTGTATTCTTTGTATAAATACCTAGTAGTGCAACTGCTTCCTCATAGGACAGTTCGATTTTTAACTTTCAGTGGAACCTCCATACTGTTTTCCACAGAGCCCGTACCATTTTGCATTTCCACCAACAGTGTAAGAGGGTTCCCATTTCTCCACACCCTCATCAACACTTGTTGTTTCTTGTATTGTTAATTTTAGCCAATCTCACTGGTGTAAGGTGATACCTCATTGTAGTTTTGATCTGCATTTCCCTGTGGAGCATCTTTTCATGTATCTGTTGGCCATCTGTTCATCTTCTTTGGAAAAATACCAATTCATTTCTTCTGCCCATTCTTTAATTCAATTATTTATTGTTTGGGTGTTGAGTTTTATTAGATCTTCATATATGTTGGATACTAACCCTTTATCGGATATGTTACTTGCAAATATCTTCTCCTATGCAGTGAGTTTTTGATTATTTCCTTCCCTGTACAGAAGCTTTTCATTTTAATGAAATCCCAATAGTTTATTTTTGCTTTTGTTTCCCTTGACTCAGGAAACATATATAGTAAGAAATTGCTATAGCCATGTCAAAGAGGTTACTATCTGTAATATCCTCTAAGATTATAATGTTTTCTTATCTCATATTTAGGTCTTTAGTCCACTTTGAATTTACTGTTGTGTTTCTGTATGGAAATGGTCCAGAATGTTTCATTCTTCTGCATGTTGCTGTCCAGTCTTCCCAGCACCATTTGTTAAAGAGACCCTTTTCCCCTTGGATATGCTTTCCTGTTTTGTCAAAGATTAACTCACCATATAGTTGTGGGTTCACTTCTGGGTTTTCTATTCTGTTGCATTGATCTATATGTTTATTTTTGTGCCAGTATACTATAGCTTTGTTATATAACTTGAAGTATGGAATTGTGATACCTCCAGCTTTGCTTTTCTTTTTCAAGTTTGCTTTGGCTATTTGAGGTCTTTTGTGGTTCCATGCAAATTTTAGGACTGTAGTAGCTCTGTGAAAAGTGCTGTTGGTATTTTGATAGGAACTGTATTAAACATGTAGATTGCTTTCAGTAATACCGACACTTTAACATATTTGTTCTTCAAATACATGAGCATGGAATGTTTTTCCATTTCTTTGTGTTATCTTCAATATCTTTCATAAGTGTTTTATAGTTTTCAGAGTACTTTGGTTAGGTTTATTCCTGGGTATCTTACAGTTTGGGGACAATTGTAAATAGGATGGATTCCTTGATTTCTCTTTCTGCTGCTTTATTTTGGTGTATCAAAATGCAGGTATGCATTTGATTGATTTTGTTGATTTTGCAGCCTATAACTTTATTGTATTTGTGTATCAGCTCTAGAAGTTTTTTGGTGCCATCTTTAGGGTTGTCTATACAGAACATCATGTCATCTGCAAATAGGGAAAGTCTGACTTCTTCCTTGCTGATTTGGCTCCTTTTTATTTCTTTTTGTTCTCTGATTACTGTGGCTAGGACTCCAATACTATATTAAATAACAATGGTGAGAGTGGACATCCTTGTTTTATTCCTGACTGTAGAGGAAAAGCTCTCAGTTTTTCCCCATTGAGCATATTAACTATGGGTTTTTCATATACAGCCTTCATGATGTTGAGGTATGTTCCCTCTATCCCTACTTTGTTGAGGGTTTTTATCATAAATGGATGCTGTACTTAGTCAAATGCTTTTTCTGAATCTATTGAAAGGATCATAGGGTTCTTAATTCTTTTTTATTAATGTGGTGTATCACATTGATTGATTTGCAAATATTGAACCACATCTTCAGTCCAGGAATACATCCCACTTGATCATGGTGATTGATTCTTTTAATGTACTTGTTGGATTTGATTTGCTAGTATTTTATTGAGAATTCTGGCATACATGTTCATCAGAGATATTGGCTTATAGTTCTCTTTTTTTGTGGTGTCTTTATCTGGTTTTGGTATCAGGGTAATGCTAGCCTCATAGAATGAATTTGGAAATTTTCCTTTTCTATTTTTTGAAATAGTTTGAGAAGAATAGGTATTAACTCTTTTTTAAAATCTCTGATTAAATTTGCCTGTGGAGCCATCTGGCCCTGGACTTTTGATTGTTGAAAGATTTTTTTATTACTGATTCAACTTCTTTGCTGGTGGGGCTGTTCAAGTTTTCTATTTCTTCCTATTTTAATTTTGGTAGCTTATATGTTTCTAGGAATTAATCCATTTCTTCCAGGTGTCCAGTTTGTTGGCATATAGTTTTTCTTAATAGTCTCTCATAATTGTTTGTATTTGTGATATTGGTTGTTATTTCTCCTCTGTCATTTGTGATTTTATTTATTTGGGTCCTTCCTCTTTTCCATAAAATTTGCTAGGGTGGTTATCAATTTCATTAATTTTTTTTCAAAGAAAGTCCTTAATTTTCTTGGTTTTCCTTCATCCTTCCTGACACAGTAGTAGAGGGTCAATGAGGTACATTGCATTCCAGGTTCCCTCTTTTAAATTATGGACATTCCCTAAAACCCAGTTCACACCCTGTTGTCACCTTCTCTTGCTCTCAGAGAGAATGAGCTCAGTTATCCTCATGGCCTCAACTCTCATGGCCTCAACTGGAATGATTTACAAACCGCTATCATTACACCTGCCCAAAAGAGAGGATCTTATTAAAGGTGACCTAAGAGATTTAATTCAGACACCCTCCCAGGAAAGAAATACACAGCACAACTTTGTGATACTGCCTCTAAACACTCATCTAAACTGAACAGCTGCTGACTCGCCAGTCACTGCATTCTTCATTCTATTTTTAGCTAGCTCAATCTATAACATTGTTCTTCTATTAAGCTTTCTAACTTTTATCCATACAGTGCTGTTTCCTTCTGTCTTCTGGTTTACACTGCATCAGTGTATTCCTCTTCCATATGCTAAAGCTTCTTTATATATTTAAAAAAGCCTACAGGATTGCCCTTAGTTCACTGGTTCTCAATCAGGAGAGTTTTGTGCTCCAGGGGATATTCAGTAGTCCCTGGAGACATTCTGGTTTCACCATTTGGGGGACATCTAGTGGAATGCCGGTAAATGCCCTACAATACAGAAGCCCAGCCCCCTGCCAGTAACAAAGGTTTTCCCAGCTCAATACGCCAATCATAGCTTGAAACCCTCTTCCAGTCTGAATCATTACCATTGTGATTCCACTTTCCTTGTTACACCCCAGATTAAAACTTTAACTGTTCAAATATGGTACTAGGAATTAATACTTCAGATAAAGACCAAGGATCCATTTACCTGAATTTTGGTCCCATCAACATACTTAAATATTTTAACATAAGAAATGTATCACCTCCAACCTACTGTGCCAAAGCAGAACTCATAATAAACATTCATAATGATTAAAAAAACCCAACATCCATCCAGTAATATGTACCAAGCACTATGTTCTATGTTTTACCCGTATTTATTTAATTACCAAAAACACACATAATATGCTATGTATACTGTTATGTACTTATTTAAAAGATAACAAAACTGAGTCATGGCAAATTTAAGTAAGTCACCTAAGTGACAAAAGTGTTAAAATTACAAGTCCGCTCTTTCTCCTAACTTCCTTGTTTTACCACTACTTTTCCGGTAAAATGTAAAAGCATATTCATCTTTAAAATCCCTGTACCGAATCCAACAACAAATCTTACCAACTGTTCCTTTCAAAATACGTGTAATAATAGACAATAATACTACACACATCAAAATTCATTTACATTTAGTAATTAAATACATCTTAAGTACCAAAATGCATTTTTTTCAATGATCTGTAATTCACAGTAGATCCTCCAAAACAGTGACATGCATGATAACAATTCAGTTCAAGCTGCTGAAGACTGGTTTAATTTTTCCATGAGGAACCTAAATTCTTTGTGATCTAGACATCATGACTCAACTAAAAAGTGTCATCTTTATAATGATGCAAAATGCCCAATATAATATTTTGTTTATAATTTCACCTTCTTGTGAAGTGGAAACATATACTTCAGGGGTTTGCAGCAAATGCTTTCTACATTAATTCATATTATGTTTTCAGTAAAAGTAAGAGAAACCATCATGATGCAAACAAGTAGGCAAAATCAAAAAAATAGTCAAAAAACATTCTTCTACTAAAATTTTAATAATCTCCAATAAATATTAAAAACCCAGGAAAATATATCTCAGTTCCTGCCACATAGTAGTTGTCATTAAGGTTTTGTTAAATGAATGGAACTAGTTCTTTAACTGATTTTAAAAAACTATTAATTGTTTCTGACATTAGATGTCCTATTTGTCAATTTTACCTTTTTTATCAAGGTAATGTTTATAAATGCTTTTAATTCCTAATAAACCAAAGTGCAAATAAAAGTTACAGTTCTTTTTAAAAAATCTACCTAAAACAGAACCAGTTTATTGAGAACACTTGTTTTATTAAACAGCAAAAAACTAAAAACACCTAACATATTTACCCAGCATTGTTGAAAACTCATCCTTTTGTGACTACCAGAAAATCCCAGTCCCTACTGACAATCCTGGAAAGCAGTGCCCTGCACACCACCCTGTTCTTTCACTGGTTCCCATTATGCCCAATGGATGCCGGGTGAGAAATAAACTTTTATTCAATAAAGTGACTAAGATTTCTGGGCTTATCTGTTTAGTAAGTTTTCCTTAATATATTTCTTAAGTCAAAAGTCTTAATAGGCAACATCAAGCATTAACATCCTTTAATCCACTATGTGGCACTTCTGCCAGAGAAAAACTAGTTTCACTACTTTCTTTCATATTTTTTATAGCATATTCTACAATAGCTCCTATTGCTCCTTCAAACAGATATGGGGGGGGGCATGCAGGAATAATTGGGCTTTCATTTTTTAATAAAGTCTGCTGTATAATAATGCCAGAAGATCTGAAAGGTTCAATACCCTTTAGTAAAATACTCCTAATGGAAACAGAAAAAAACATAAAAGAAAAGAAATATTTAAAAAAGCAAGTACATGAGCTGCAGGGATTTTAAAAAAAAAAAAAAAAGGAAAGCACAGGAACTTAGGGAGAGATATTTCAGTAATTTGATTTTAACCTTCATAAAATGGTCATTATGGAAAGGATTCTTAATATGAAAAACCATGGAACTCATTAGGTATTCTCATTTAGCGAAAATTAAAAAGAATTCAATAAAAGTAACACAGTGTGGTATAAGGTTATATTGTAAAGCAGGTTTCTAGTGACAAAGAAATATCCTCTGGTGGTAATCTAGTTGGCCAAATGCAAAAAGAGATAATATTGTCACTATTTTATAGCAATTTGAGGTTAATTGATCATAAAATTCAAGTCTTAAATACATATTTTAAAAGATAGTTTAGGCATATTAATCTTTTATTTCATTGAAGAATGTTACAAACCAGGGAATTGTGTTGAAATATAGAAACATATAATTTTAAAAGGTAATTTACCTCCTAATAATTGCTATTCCAAAAAATATCTTTTAAGGGTTTAAAAATACCTTCCTAACACTTGGGGATGTCTTTTTTCTTACCAACTATAATAATAACAAAATAAATTGCCAACTTAGAATACAATAAAAACTGCATTTTTAAAATTTGTTTCAGTTATTAAGTTGGGAATGATGAAAAATCAACAAAGCCTAGTGGGTAAAAGTGGAAAAGCAATATGTTGTCATAAACTGGTACACTTTTTTTGAGGATTGTTAAAGCAAGAATTAATTATACCTTGGGATACACTGCCAGTTAAAATGATTTCAAGGGCAAGAGACAGAAATCCATCACAAAACAGTATAAAAAGTATTGGGACTAAATGGATTTCATACTCCCTGCTATGAAATAAATTGTATTACCCCAAAATTCCTATGCAGAAGACCAACATCCGAGGTGACCATATTTAGAGATAGGAAATTTAGGAGGTAATCAGGTTAAATGGGGTCATAAGGGTGGGACCCTGATCCAACTGGATCATTCTCTAAGAAGAGACCCCAGCGGGCTCTCTAGCTCTATTTCTTCCTTCCCTTTTTCTTTTTCTCTTTCTTTCTACCTTCCTTCATTCCTTCATGTCTTTTCCCCTTCCTACCTTCCTATCCACCTTCCTTTCTTCCGCTTTCCTGCCCTCCCTCCGTCCTTCCCTTCCTGCCTCTCCTTCTCTCCTCCCTGCTCTCCCTCCTTGTCTCCCTCCCACTCTCTCTTCTTCCAGTGAGCACAAACTGAGGAAAGGCCGTATGAACACACGCAAGAAAGTGGCCATCTGCAAGCCAACAGAGAAAGCATCAGAAACCAACCATGCCAGCATCCTGGTCATGGATTTTCCAGCCTCCAGAATGGTGAGATAATGAATTTCTGTTGTCTAAGCCATTAGTCTATTGTATTGTGTTATGGCAGCATGAACAGAGGCAGATTTCAGTACCATGAAGTAAGTGTTGCTGTAACAAAAAACCTATAAATGTGGAAGCAGCTTTGGAACTGAGTAATGAGTAGAGCTTGGGGAAATTTTAAGGAGCTAAAGAAAGCCTAGATTGCTGTGAAGAGACTGTTTGAAGAAACATGGATATTAAAGGCAATCTGGTGACAGCTCTGAAAGAATCAAGAACAGCTAGAGAGAAAGTCTCTATCTTTTTAGATAATACATAAATAATCACAAACAGAATGTTGATATACATATGGATGTTAAAAACCATTCTGGTGAAGTCTCAGATGTAAATGAGAAACAGGTTAATGGAAACTGTAAGAAAGGTCATTCCTGTTATTATTATTTTTTAGGATTTATTTATTTAAGAGAAAGAGAGAGTGCAAGTGCATGCCCATGAGTGGGGGAGGAGTGAGCAGGGGGAGAGAATCTCAAGGATACTCCCACTGATACAGAGCCCCAGGTGGGGCTGATACCGGGACATTGAGATCATGACCTGAGCCGAAATCAAGAGTCAGACACTCAACCAACTGAGCCACCCAGGCACCCTGTGCCCATCCCTGTTATAAAATGGCAAAGAAGGGTGGCTCAGTTGTTAAGAGTCTGCTTCTAGGATTGAGCCCCTTATTGGATTCCCTGCTCAGCGGGAGCCTGCTTCTCCCTTTCCCACTCCTCTGTCTTGTGTTCCTGCTCTAGCTATCTCTCTGTCTTTAAAAACAAACAAACAAACAAATAAATAAATAAATAAAATGGCAAAGAAGTTGGCTGAATTGTGTTCTAGTGTTATCTGGACGATAGAACTTGAAAGCTATAAAACTAAATTTAGCAGAGAATATTTCTAAGCAAAGAATTGAAGATGTAGGTTTGGACCGCATTCTGGCTTATAGCTAAGTACAAGAGGAGAGATTGATTTGAGGAAGGAATTGTTTACAACAAAAGAACCAGAACCTGGAGATTTGGAAAATTCTCCGCCAACCCATATCGCAAAAGCTGAGAAGTCCTGTTCTGAAGATAACACAAAGGATGTGGATGAGCAATGATTTTTAACGAGGAGCTCATGGGTATGATGTGGGGATTTAATTAGTCATCTCCACAGAATCAGGAATAGAGATGGGATTATACCAGCAGAGACACTGTAAGTTTAAAGGGAACAGAGAAAGCAGGACAAGATGAAAAAAGGCTGTCAGGCTTCTTGAGATTCTACGGGACAGAACCATAATGCTATTCAGTTAGGAACATGCTTTATCCTTTAAGAAAAGGAAGTAGCCCTGAAGTTAAGTCAGAGATTATAAGGGCAAGACGGGTTCCACCTATGGTTTGGGGACCAAGATGCCACTAACCAGTGTCTTGGCGACAAAGCTTCAGCACAGTGCTGCAAGGTCAGGGCCACCTCGTCATGCTAAAAGGGCAGGGACACTCGGTAGACCTGTGTGGTGCTGCTGCCACCCCAGTGGACCTGGAGGTAGGGCACAGAACCAAAGAGGATTATTTTCAAATCTTTAAGATCTGAAGGAATTTGCCTTCTAGGTTTTAGACTTGCTTAGGACCAGTTACCTCTTTCTTCTTCAGATAACCCCCTTATGAACTGAAAATATCTATGCTATGCCTGCACCTCCATGGTATTTTGGAATCATTTAAGTTATCTGGTTTCACAGTTCACAGGTAGAGAAAACGTTGCCTCAGGATGAATTATATCCTAAATTTCAGCCATATCTGATCTAGATAGTGTTTTTTTTTTTTTAAGATTTTATAGATTCATTTGACAGAGAGAGACGTCCAGAGAGGGAATACAAGCAGAATGGGGAAGGGGGTGGGAGAGGGAGAAGTGGGCTTCCTGCTTAGCAGGGAGCCCAATGCAGAGCCCGATGCAGTGGGGCTCCATGTGGGGCTCCATGTGAAGCTCATCATGACCTGAGCCAAAGGCAGATGCCCAACAACTGAGCCACCCAGGCGTCCCTGATCTAGACGGTGTTTAGATGAGACGTCAAACTCTAGAGTTGCTCCTAGAATGAGTTAAGGCTTTTGAGATTGTCGGGATAAAATATATGTTTATAAAAAATAAAAAATTATAAAAAAAAAATGAATGCATTTGTCATGTAAAAAGAACATGATCATGGGAGGCCAGAGGCAGAATGCAATGGACAAATTATGTTCCTGCAAAACTTATATGTGGAATCCCTCACCCCAAATGCAATTATATTTGAAAATAGGGACTTTGAGTTGTGATTAAAGTTAAATGAGATCATAAGGATGGAACCCTGAGCCAACAGAATTAGTGTCCTTACCAAAAGAGACCTCAGAGAGCCTGCACTCTCTCTCCATGTACATGCACTGAGGAAAGACGATGTGAACACAGAGCAAAAAGACAACCATCTGCAAATCAAGAATTCTCAAACCAGAAACCAACAATGCTAGCCCTCAAATCCTGGATTCTCCAGCCTGCAGGACTGTAAGATTAAAAAATTTCTATTGTTAAAGCCATTCGGTCTGTGGTATGACAGCCCAAGCAGACCCAGGCACTCCCCAAAGTCAAAAGGAAAAATAACTCCCAGGTTTGGACTAATCAGCACCCTAACTACATTGTTCTCTGATTCTCTGACCTATATATTTAGCTGTGTTTCAGCTCTATCCTCAGGCTTGTTTCCCACTTAGGAACAAAAATGGATGCAAGAATTCAGGACTCACATTATATACCATTATATATGCTCAATCTTCACCTAGCATTTGGCTATTGAAGGCTACCCATAAATGGGTTTTAGCCCACCCATGAAGCTAGTGAGGGAGCAATCCCGCCCAAATAAAATCACTGCTTTATAG
Source organism: Mustela nigripes (assembly GCF_022355385.1). Lineage (NCBI taxonomy): Eukaryota > Metazoa > Chordata > Mammalia > Carnivora > Mustelidae > Mustela > Mustela nigripes. Next base: position 177,235,382 of record NC_081560.1, on the reverse strand, counting down.
TCATATGTAAGAAGTTAAATTAAGCCTGAGAAATAATACATAAAATCAATTTCAGATACCATTTTGTAAAATTCATAGGAAAATAACCAAATGAGCCTCCTCCAAACTACTAACACATTTAAAAATCTACAAAGCATCTTTGATAACTCTTCAATCCTTCCTTCAAATATTTTACAAAAAGTACAGTGCTCTCAAGCCTCCCTGGCAAGATAATAAAAGGACAAACAATATCTAATATGGAAGATCTTCCTAGTTAACTCCTCCTGCTACAAATAACCTACCTAGATAATATCTTAATCTTCTAAATTTTCAAAAAAATGATAAAGATCATTGTATACAATTCTCCTTTCTAAACTCAATCTTTATTTAAGGCATACCTTTTTGAAATCACGTAGTTGGAAATAATATTTTAATTATAAAATTTCCTTAATAGTTTAAAAGTAGGAAATGCTCTTTTTAAAAACTTTCCCAGAACATCAATACATAATACACACAGAGAAATCACAAGCATTCAGCTCAACAAACTATCCAAAGATAATATACCCATGTAACTAACACCCCAATAAAGAAATAGCAATTCACCCACTCCTTCCTCCTCAAAGGTAGCTCACATGTTGATTTTTAACACTATAGTTTGGTTCTGCATATTTATGAACTTCATACAAGTGAAATCCTATAGTATTTAGTCTTTTTTGTTTTTGGCTTCTTTTGTTCAACATTATGTTTGTGAGTGACTTCTATATCGTTCTTGTAGGAGTCATTTGTTCTTTTTCATTACCCCATATTTTTTCATTAAATGGCTATATTCTCTATTCAATTATTTTTGGGTATTTAGGATATTCTAAGGGTTTGGTTACATAAAACATGATGCCCTATTTTTATGTGGTTTTTGGTGGAATAGAATTGTTGGATCACGAAGTATGAGTCAATTCAACTTTAGAATATTATGTCAAGGTGTTTTCAAAGTTGTTATTCCAGTTTCTAGACTACCAGAAATTTTGAGAGTTCCACATCCTCTCCTACATTTGTTCTTGTTTTGTTTTTTAATTTTAAGCGTCTTTGATGAGGATATAGTAAGCTGTATTCTATTGTGGCTTTAATTTGCATTCCCTGGTAAAAATTAAATTGAGCACATGTTTATGTTTTGTTAGTCACTTAGATATCATATCCTCTTTTGTGAAGTGCCTGTCCAAGTCTCTCACCATTTTCGCAGGGAAGGGTTACAGTTTCAGACTGTTTTTACTGATTTATATGAGTCATATATTGTGAATATAAGACCTTTGTCCTTTATGCAAGTTATATTTTATACCACAGGGAAGCTAGATTTTTTATAATACTGTGGATATCTTCTGATGACAAAACTTTTTAGTTTTACAGTAGTTTAATTTTATTGTAGTGCTTTGTGTATAATTTTCCCTATTCTAAAGTTATGAAGAAGAATTCCTATTTCATCTTCTAGATATATCCTTGTCTTCCCTTTCTCCTGGAATTTACTTTTATATTTAGCATGAGCTAAGAGTCTAATGTTATTTTTCTACCATGTGCATGGTTAGTAGATCCAGCACCAAAACATTATGAAAAGGTTTTTATCATAAAGCGATAAACATTGACAATTGTGGACTTTGCTAACAAAACTTAAGAATGGCCCCACTTCCATCCCAGACCTCTCTGCTACTCCCTCTACTGCAGAATTCTCTCCTGTTACATTAACTTTCCTGAGCGACCGGGGTCACTAATATTCTATAGAGAATGTTGATACTCCCTATAGCAAAACTTTGTTTTAGCCATCTGTAGGCTGTGGTTACAATTCACCCAAAACCTTTTCAGTACTATTTGAGTCTTGCCCTTCAGGTTCAGTCTGCGGTGTGGACAGAGTTCTAACCATTAGGTCAGGTCTCAAATTCTTTGGTATGTTAATTAGGATCAGATCCTCTCCTGTGCTGCTGAAAAGTGATCCCATAAAGTCATAAGTGACTTTATAGGATGACTTTCTCTCTGTTATTTCATTTCCCAGATCCTTCCTGATTCTCTGGGCACCACTTGTCATCCTTTGGCCAGAAACTGCTCACTTCCATGAATGTGCCGCATTCTGGGCTAGGGGACAGAGGAAAGGAAAAAGCAATGGCATATGTCTTAGCCCTCTTGTAACCACAGCTCTACCGTATGTAAAGGAAGATTCCCCTCCTTTGGAGATTTGGTTCTTGCAACTTCTCATTCCAGCCATGTTACTGTTGTAGGACTGCTTGGGATTTGGGGGTGGGGGTGAGTGAACTAGGGAGAGAGAGAAAAAATGGGAGGTCTCCACGTTCACTCTGAGTTTTAAGAGCTTCCTTTTCCTTTTCCTTGCCCTAACTCAGAACTAGGGGATGTTTCCATGATGTTTCTTGTCTAGACCTCAGTAGTCACTCTCAGGTTTCAGCCTGCATTAAGTTTCAAGTCAGGGGATACCAGAAGAAAATAATGGTAAATTCCCAAAAGGTTTAGTGGCACTTTGAATTTGGGTCTTCCTTGATCTCCCTACTGATACTTTTCAGAACTATCAAATAGCTATCCATGCATTTTATCCAGGTTTTATCGTTGAAATCAGTGGGAAATAGAAAGGGTTTTATGTTTATTCAGTATTGCCTGGAACTGGAAACCCTATGGTAAATGAGCAATGGCTTCAACTTAAAGTCACTGGCTGTATTAGCCTTAACAAGACATTCAGCTTTTCTTTTGAGTCTTTGAAGCCAGGTCATGATTGACTCCTCCTTTCCAGCTACGGAGGTCCTAGAAGCCACTTTCTTCCAAATAAGGCTGTTTCACCTTCATTAAAATCTGTTGTTTAGTGTAGCCTTGTTAATATCTTAGCTAGATCTTCTGGATGATTTGCTGCAGCTTCTATATCATACTCAATAGTCAAAGACTAAATGCTTTTCCTCTAAAATCAGAAACAAGAGGGGTGCCTGGGTGGCTCAGTTGCTTAAGCATCCGACTCTTGATTTCAGCTCAGGTCATGATCTCAGGATCCTGGGATCGAGGGAGTCAGTTTCAGATTCTCTCCCTCTGCCCTGCCTCCACTTGCGCATGCATGCAAGCGCGCAGGTTCTCTCTCAGATAAATTTTTAAAAATCTTTAAAAAAATAAAATAAAATCAGAAACAAGGTGCTTGCTTTTGACACTTCTATTTAACATGGTAATGAAGTCCTACATAGAACAACTAACAAGAAAAAGAAATAAAAGGCATCTAACTTGGAAAAGAAGACGTTACCTGTTTGCAAATGAAATGAACATATATATAGAAAACTCTAAAAATTCCACACACCAAAAAAACTTAGAATTAATAGAGAAATTCAGCAAAGTAGCAGGACACAAAGTTAACACAAAAAAACAGTTCCATTTCTATATACTAACAATAAACAATCTAAAAAGAAATTAACTAAACACCTCCATTAACAGTAGCATCAAAAAGGTTTAAATACTTGGGAATTCACTTTAAAAAGGAACTGAAAGACCTGTACAATAAAAAGTACAAAATATTGCCCAAAACAAAAGGCAAATAAATAGAAAGACATCTCATTATCATGGATTTGAAGACTTAATACTATAATGGTGTTAACATCAACACTGTAATGATGTTGATACTATCCAAAGCAATCTACACATACAACACAATCCCTATCAAAATCCCAACAATATTTCTGTTTTTGTTTTTGTTTTTTTGTGGGGAGGGGTTGTTTTGTTTTTTAGAAATAGAAAAATTCATCCTAAAATTCATATGGAACCTCAAGGACCTAAATAGCAAGTTAATATAATATAATCTTTTTTTAAAGATTTTATTTATTTATTTGACACAGAGAAAGAAATCCCAAGTAGGCTGAGAGGCAGACAGAGAGAGACAGGGGGAAGCAGGTTCCACGGTGAGCAGAGAGCTCTATGCGGGGCTCAATCCCAGGATTCTGGGATCATGACCTGAGCATAAAGGCAGAGGCTTTAACCCACTGAGTCACTCAGGTGCCCCAATATAATATAATCTTAATAAAAGGACAAAGTTGGAGGACTCATACTTCCTGATTTCAAAACTTACAATAAAACTATAATAATTAAAACAGTCTGGTACTGGCATAAAAATAGACATATAGAACCAATGGAATAGAATAAAAATCCCAGAAATAAACCTTCACATACTGGATCAAATGATTTGTGACAAGGGTGCCAACACCATTCAATAAATAAGGGATAGGCTTTTCAACAAATGGTGCTGGGAAAAATGGATATCCAAATGCAAAAGAATAAAGATAGACCCTTACTTAATACCATGTCAAAAAATTAACTCAAAAAGGATCAACAACCTAACACAATAGCTTAAATGATAAAACTCGTAGAGCAAAATTTAGGCCACAAGCTTCAGGACATTTGTTTGGCAATGATTTCTTGGATATAACACAAAAGGCTCAGGCATAGACAAAATGGGCTCCATAAAAACTAAAAACATCTATTCATCAAGGGAACTATCATTAGAGTTAAAGCAGGATATTTAGTGGAGGAAAACAATTGAAAATCATATAGCTGACTAATTATCAGGGATTAATATCTAGGATATATAAAGAGCTCTTACCACTTAACAACAAAAAAACAAGGAACCAGATTCAAAACTGGGCAAAGGATTTGAACAGACATTTCTACAAAGAAGATAGGTAATTGATGATTAAGCACATAAAAAAATGCTAAACATCACTAATCATTAGGGAAAAATAAATAAAAACCACTATAAAATACTACCTCACACTCATTAGGGTGGCTACTGTCAAAAAACAAAAAAAATTACAAGTGTAAGTGAGGATATGGAAAAACTGGAATCCTTGTGCACTTTTGGTGAAAATGTAAAATAGTACAACTACTGTGGAAAATAGTATGAAGTTTCCTCAAAAAATTAAAAACAGAATCACCATATATTCAGCAATTCCACTTCTGAGTTCCTACAGAAAGGAACAGAAAGTGAGGTCTTGAATACATATTTGTACACTCATGTTCATAGCAGCATTATTTACAACAGCTAAAAGACAGAAATAACTCATGTCCATCAACAGAAAAATGGACAAAGAAAGCGTGGAATTTACATACAATGGAATATTATTTAGCCTTGGAAAGGAGGGAAATTGATACATTTTACAATAGGGATGAATCCTGAGAACATTTTGCTAAGAGAAATAAGTCAGTCACAAAAGTAAAAACATTCTGTGACACTTTCTATAAAGTGTACTAGAATACTCAAAATTATAGAGACAGAAGGCTGGTGGTAATTGTCAGGGGGCTGAGGAAAGGAGACGGGAAATTATTATTTAATGGCATAGAGTTTCAGTTGTGAAAGATAAAACATTCTGGAGATGGATAGTGGTGATAGTTACATAATAATATGAAAATATTTTATATCACTGAAATATTCACTTAGAAATAGTTAAGAAGGCCAGTTTTATGTGTGTTTTATCATAATATAAAAGTTGAACGAAAAATGCAAAAATTCATAAGAAAAATTTAATAATTCTAACTTGTTTACACCTAAAGCCATAATATTAAAATGAAAAATATTAAACCAAAGTTGACAAATGCACAAGTAATAAATGACACAGTAATAAATCTCACTTAATAATATGTAGATAAAACATGAAACATGAACATGCAGGAAAAACTAACAAGTTTTACCTAATGGGCCATCTATAAAATCCTGAATCCAATGATCTAAGAAACTCTACTCTTATCAAGTAAGTGCAACATCTACAAATGTTGATCCTATATTTGACAACAGAAAAAAACTCAACAAAATACCTAAATATCATAAAGATCTTTTACTGACTGAAGAAAAAGCCAATAAAAAGACACATAGAAGGAATCCTACACATTTAGAAATTCAAAAATAGACTTCTAAATAATTCAAGTGGAAATCATAAAAGGAATTAGAAAATTATTTGACTTGCAGGATGATAAAATGCTATATATTAAACTCCACGAATTCAGCTGAAACAGAATTTTTTTTAAAAAATTGGTAGCCCTGGGGGGGAGGAGTCAAGATGGCGGAGAAGTAGCAGGCTGAGACTACTTCAGCTAGCCGGAGATCAGCTAGATAGCTTATCTAAAGATTGCAAACACCTGAAAACCCATCGGCAGATCG
>NC_081560.1:177175079-177219234 GCF_022355385.1 Mustela nigripes | reverse complement strand
AGTGCTGTGAAGTGTGTAAACCTGGTGATTCACAGACCTGTACCCCTGGGGATAAAAATATATGTTTATAAAAAATAAAAAATTATATTAAAAAAAATAAAACATTAAAAAAAAAAATTTGCCATGCTTAACATTTCAGATTCACACAGACTTACCTTTCAACCTTACATACCAAACAAAAACATTTATTTTTATTTTTTATTATGTTAGGTTAAGTGCATTCTTAGTGCATACAGTGCATTCTTAGTTTTGGATGTAGTGTGCCATGATTCATTGTTTGCGTGTAACACCCAAATTATTTTTAAAATAATTCCCTTCCAGTTTTCTAATCATTTACTATGTTATACTACAGACTCTCACAATAAGAAAAGCCTTTAGTTCTATATACGAAAGAACTGAGATTTTCACCTAACTATGAGCTACTTATGATTGTAGAGAAGCTAAGATCAGAGCCAGGCTATGCCTATAAGTGATCTCCCTGTACTTGCTCATTCTTATTACCCCTGAACTATGCCTAATAGAGAGGTCAAAACTGGCAGTTTGTGAACCGGCCTCCATCGAATCATGGCTAAACTGAGAAGCTGACATTCACCTTTGCTACATCAGTAACTCAGAAACAGCCGCAGCAGTAACAGGGGTCTGATTGAAGGATGTCCATAAATGCTGACTTGTTTAAAACGGTCTTTTAAGACTTAGCAGTAGCTTTATTTAAAAAAATAGAAAAAAAAAAACTTTAAAATATTCTATCCATGTTTTTTCTTAACAATGAGATAATTTTAAAACTAATTTCCATCTCACTACTGAAAGAAATTTAAATGACAAAAAAGCACATCAAATATATTTTATCTCACACAACAGGTAGAATATTTTATTTCACTTTGTCCATGATGACAACATAATAAATAGGATCATCTCTAAGACATGGTACACATTAACACTAGCTTTTACTTAATAAAAAAAGCTATTGAACTTAAATATGCATACAAATTCAAAAGCTTAAAATAAAACCCTAAACATTTAATAATTTACATATATATTCAACTTTGTGAATTTTTATACAAAGTTGTACTTTTCAGTATATTTCCATCCACACTTTTCTGCATCAAAAACCAGTTTTATTTTGATGCTTTAATAATGGTTGTCCGATTATAACTGCTAATACTTTCCAAAAACATACTATTCCCTGATAAATAGCCCTAAAGTCCATTTATACTCAGAAGAACAAAGTCATAAAACATTAGGTATATTTAAGATGTTTCCTCTTTTCATTTTTAAGGGACAAATTTAAAGTATGCACACATTAGTGATAAATGTGTTTATAGCATTAAATTCTGGAAATCACAACTTTTAAAGGGGACAGAGACAAACAGGACTGTTTTCAGAGCAAAGTGACCAAAGTGACAAGGCTTCAACAACAGAAGAGGATAAAGAGACAGGGAAAATGTAAATTGGAAAAAGGAGTTTAGAAAACTGAAGGGCTATAAATGGAGATGAGAGATGAGACCTGCTCTGTGTTGGACCATATGGATGAATGAGAAGTGGTGTTATGGGGAGACAGATTTCATCTCAATTATAAAGAACAATTAGTTATCTGAAGATAGAAAATGCTATCTCAGGAGATGGCGCGATTTTGCCATTAAAGGCATTCGGGCATAAGCTAGATGAGGGGTTGGGCAAATTATGTCTACAGGCAGAACTCAGCCCACCAGCTGTTTTTGTAATAAAGGTTTATTGGAATAGAGCCACTCCCATTTGTTTCCTTATTGGCTCTATCTGCTCTAATACTATAGCAGCAGGTTTGCATACATGCAACAGAGATGGTATAGCCCACAAATCCTGAAATATTTGGCCCTTTAAAGAAAATGTTTGCTGACCCCTGTGAGGAAGGTATTAGAAATTTAAGTATTGTATGGATATCTTGGTAAGATAACCAACAATGGTTACACTGGTCTTTAAGAAAGTGCTTGGCATATCAACTATGTCAAGGATTGGGCTGTATGGGTTTCTTCACTTAGTATAAACGAAGCCAGCCAACTTGGTGAATGGAGGCCAAAATTCATACTGCACTCTGTAAAGCTGTGTGCCATGATATAGGGCTATGTCTGCCAAAAGGAGGACACAAATTTTCTAATTTGCATGAAGGCACCCAGTGGGCCAGCACAACCTGCACATACAATAATCATATTAACAAAAATAACCTCTCTTCCTATCCAGATGATCTAAGATGCCATAACAAGATATCCTATCACTGACTCACTGCCTCTCCCAATTCAATGTTTCTTTATTTACATCCCATGGAAATAATAGATGTCCCCTGAAAGGGTTTTCATGTTTTGAGAAATGCTACAAACTCTACCCTCTCTTTTAGAAAGATACATTGCAGATTAGCATATTAAAAACTCGAAGGGGAAAAAAAACTTATAACATTAGTAGTAGAAGTAATGTTAGTTATAAGCAAACTAAAGAGCCCTATTTTCCAGAGTTAATTACAGAAACTTTCTTATTAACTTACTGTTAATACCTCAGATAATAATGTTCTAGGGAATGATGATCTACTCAAAGTCATATTTAGCATTTCCAGATGAGAAGTTCACTGAGGACAATAAATACATTCCCTACAGATTTTGAGCACAGTGTGCTAAATGTGATAATTTCCTAAAAAACAACTGAATTGATTTAATGCTATACCTAATCAATATAGTGGATATATTGCTAATTTCATTAAATAAAGCAGGCCTTAATTACCTATGCAACAGGAATATAAAGTTATTATCTTCTTTCTACTGACTCCATCAGCAATTAAATAGTACAATAGCAAAATAATCTTGACAAGTATATTTCAAGTATACTTGACAAGTATATTTCAACTTTGTGGTATATATTTAAGCATATAAAACCATTCAAGACACATTATTATATTTTAGGGTTAGAGATGTGACAAATTTCCTTACAGATTGACAGAACATCATCAGAATATAGGTTTAATAAATTCAAAGTCAGTAAAAGCAAATTACCTGAAGAAGGTGACAAAAAACTGCACAAGATCCATGATTGTATTGTGTTGTGAGAATGCAATCTGAAAAATCAAAATAAAAGAAAGTTTGAAACTCAATATATGTTCTTTCCCAATATCTGTGGTCATGTTTCATGGCATTTGTAAAATAAGATTCGGAAATCATGAAAAGATTTGGATCACTATATTATAAATCATGTTTGCTGAAATCAAAGCTTCATCTAGAACACCTAGTAAAGTTAACAACCAACAATGATGACTTTTAAATATGCTATTACAGGGCGCCTGGGTGGCTCAGTGGGTTAAGCCTCTGCCTTCGGCTCAGGTCATGATCTCAGGGTGCTGGGATCGAGTCCCACATCGGGCTCTCTGCTCAGCAGGGAGCCTGCTTCCTCCTCTCTCTCTGCCTGCCTCTCTGCCTGCTTGTGATCTCTCTCTGTCAAATAAATAAATAAAATCTTTAAAAAAAAAATAAATAAATAAATATGCTATTACATAAATGATTTTAAAAAACTATTACAGCTGGAGGAGTCAAGATGGCAGAGAACTAGCAGACTGAGCGGACATCAGGTAGCAGGAGATCAGCTAGATAGCTTATCAAATCATTCCAAACACCTATAAACCCAACAGGAGATCGAAGAGAAGAGCAACAATTCTAGAAACAGAAAATCAACCACTTTCTGAAAGGTAGGACCAGCGAAGTGAATCCAAAGCAATGGGAAGATAGACCGCGGGGAGGAAGGGCCAGCTCCCAGAAAGCAGCCGAGCAACTGAGCACAAAATCAGGACTTTTAAAAAAGTCTGCTCCATGGAGGGACATCGCTCCAGAGGCTAAACCGGGGTGAAGCTCACACGAGGTCAGTGTGGCCCAGGTCCCGCAACTCACAGAAGGATCAGGTGTGTCTGAGTGTCACAGACTCACAGGTATTAGAGCAGGGAAGCTGGCTACAGAGACAGAGCCAAGGAGTGAGCTATCAACTCGGGGTTACCTTGCACCAAAATCCCTGGCACAGCTAACTGCTCTGTGAGTGGGAACCCCACAAGATCCAGGGAGACACACCCTGGAAGAGCTCAGGGATCTGTGGAGTTCGGAAACTCCAGGGAGAGCTGCGTGTCAGAGACAGAGACGCTTGGTCACAGGCTGGGTGAGCTCGGAGCGCGGCGGGAGGCCAGGGAGATGGGAGTGATTGAACGCTTTTCCCTGAGGGCGAACTGAGGAGTGAGACCCTGAACTCTCGGTTCCTCCAGGCCGGAGATTGGGAAGCCGCCATTTTCATTCCCCTCTTCTGAAACTCTACGGAAAGCATTGAGGGAACAAAAGCTCCCTAAAGCGAACCTGATCCGATTACTTAGCCCAGCCCCTGGTAAGCTCGGTGCAATTCCGCCTCAGGCGAAGACACTTGACAATCACGGCAACGGGCCGCTCCCCCAGAAGATCAACAAGAAATCCAGCCAAGACCAACTTCACTTACCAAGGCAAACAGGGGAATTCAAGAAGAGGAGAAAGCAAACCATGCAATTCATGGCTTTATCCCCATGATTATTTAGTCTTGCAGTTAATAAATTTATTTTATTTTATTTTTTTCCTCTAATAAATTTTTTTAAACTTTTACCTTTCTTTTAACATTTTTTAACTAGTTTATCTTAACAATACCTTTAAAAAATGACAATCTTTTTTGAGACTTCATTATTATATTTAATTTTTCTTTATTTGTTTTCTTTTAAAAAATTTTTTTCTGACCTTCTTTTTATCCGATTTCTCCCCCACCGACGATTTGGGGTCTCTTCTTAGTTAAAGCATATTTAGTTTAGTTAAAGCACATCTTCCTGGGGTCTTTGCCACCCTTGTAGTATTTTATTTGCTCCTTCATATATATCTGGAAAAATGACAAGGCAGAAAACACACCACAAAAAAAAAGAACAAGAGGCACTACCAAGGGCTAGGGACCTAATCAATACGGACATTAGTAATATGTCAGATTTAGAGTTCAGAATGACAATTCTCAAGGTTCTAGCCGGGCTTGAAAAAGGCACAGAAGATATTAGAGAACTGCTCTCTGGAGAAAGAAAAGCCCTTCCTGGAGAAATAAAAGAACTAAAATCTAGCCAAGTTGAAATAAAAAAGCTACTAATGAGGTAGAATAAAATATGGAGGCTCTTACTGCTAGGATAAATAGGGCAGAAGAAAGAATTAGTGATATAGAAGACCAATTTACAGAGAATAAAGAAGCTGAGCAAAAGAGAGACAAACAAATACTGGATCATGAGGGTAGAATTCGAGAGATAAGTGATACCGTAAGACTAAAGAAACAACATTAGAATAATTGGGATTCAGAAGAAGAAAGAGAGAGGGGAGCAGAAGCTATATTGGAGGGAATTATTGTAGATAATATCCTTAATATGGCAAAGGGAACAAATATCCAGGAGGTGCAAAGAACCCCCCTCAAAATCAATAAGAATAGGTCCACAGCCCATCACCTAATAGTAAAATTTACAAGTCTTAGCAACAGAGAGAAAATCCTGAAAGCAGTCCGGGAAAAGAAGTCTGTAACATACAACAGATAAAATATTACATGGGCAGCAGACTTATCCACAGAGACCTGGCAGGCCAGAAAGAACTGGCATGATACATTCAAAGCACTAAATGAGAAAAACATGCAGCCAAGAATACTATATCCAGCTAAGCTATCACTGAAAATAGAAGGAGAGATAAAAATCTTCCAAGACAAAAAAACCTGAAAGAATTAGCAAACACCAAACCAGCTCTATGGGAAATATTGAAAAGGGCCCTCTAAGCAAAGAGGGACCCTGAAAGTAGTAGACCAGAAAGGAACAGAGACAATATACAGTAACAGTAACCTTACAGGAAATACAATGACAATAAATTCATATCTCTCAATAGATACCCTGAATGTAAATGGGCTAAATGCTCCAATCAAAAGACACAGGTTATCAGAATGGATAAAAAAACAAAAGCCATCAATATGCTGCCTACAAGAAACTCATTTTAGAACAGAAGACACCTCCAGATTTAAAGTAAGGGGGTGGAATACAATTTACCATGCTAACAGACATCAGAAGAAAGCTGGGGTGGCAATCCTTCTATCAGATCAATAAGATTTTTAGCCAAAGACTATAATGAGAGATGAAGAAGGAAACTACATCATCATACTAAAAGGGTCTGTCCAACAAGAAGATCTAACAATTTTAAATATCTATACCCCTAACATGGGAGAAGCCAACTTTATAAACCAATTAATAACAAAATCAAAAAAACACATTGACAATAATACAATAATAGTAGGCAACTTTAACACTCCCCTCACTGGAATGGATAGATCATCCAAGCAAAAGATCAACAAGGAAATAAAGTCCTTAAATGACAGACTGGACCAGATGGACATCACAGATATATTCAGAACATTCCATACCAAAGCAACAGAATACACATTTTTCTCTAGTGCACATGGAACACTATCCAGAATAGATCACATCCTGGGTTATAAATCAGGTCTCAACCGGCATCAAAAGATAGAGATCATTCCCTGCATATTTTCAGACCACAGTGCTCTGAAACTAGAACTCAAGCACAAGAGGAAAGTTGGAAAGAATCCAAATACATGGAGACTAAACAGCATCCTTCTTTTTTTTTTTTTAAAGATTTTATTTATTTATTTGACAGAGAGAAATCACAAGTAGATGGAGAGGCAGGCAGAGAGAGAGAGAGGGAAGAGGGCTCTCTGAGCCCGATGTGGGACTCGATCCCAGGACCCTGAGATCATGACCTGAGCCGAAGGCAGCAGCTTAACCCACTGAGCCACCCAGGTGCCCCTAAACAGCATCCTTCTAAAGATGAATGGGTCAACCAGAAAATTAAAGAGAAATTGAAAAAAATTCATAGAAACAAATGATAATGAAAACTCAATGGCTCAAAGTCTGTGGGACACAACAAAGGCAGTCCTGAGAGGAAAATATATAGTGGTATAAGCTGTTCTCAAGAAACAACACCTGGGGCGCCTGGGTGGCTCAGTGGGTTAAAGCCTCTGCCTCCGGCTCAGGTCACGATCTCAGGGTCCTGGGATCGAGCCCTGCATTGGGCTCTCTGCTCAGCGGGGAGCTTACTTCCCCCTCTCTCTGCCTGCCTGTCTACTTGTGATTTCTGGATGAATCACAAGTTGGATGAATAAAATCTTAAAAAAAAAAAAGAAAGAAAAAGAAAAAGAAACAACACCTAGCCCTACACTTTCTCAAATACCTGTATTTCTTAAATACAACACCTAACCCTACACTTAAAGGAGCTGGAGAAAGAACAACAAAGAAAGCCTAAACCCAGCAGAGAAGAGAAATCATAAAGATCAGAGCAGAAATCAATGAAATAGGAACTCCCCCCCCCCAAAAAAAAGAACAAATCAACGAAACTAGGAGCTGGTTCTTTGAAAGAATTAATGAGATTGATAAACCCCTTGCCAGAATTATCAAAAATAAAAGAGAAAGCATCCAAATAAATAAAATCATGAAAGAGGAGAGATCACAACCAACACCAAAGAAATATAAACAATTATAAGAACATACTATGAGCAACTCTACGCCAACAAATTTGACAATCTGGAAGAAATGGATGAATTCCTAGAGATATATAAACTGCCACAACTGAACCAGGAAGAAATAGAAAACCTGAACAGACCCATAACCAGTAAGGAGATTGAAACAGTCATCAAAAATCTCCAAACAAACAAAATCCCAAAGCTAGACGGCTTCCCAGGGGAATTCTACCACACATTTAAAGAAGAATTAATTCTTATTCTCCTGAAACTGTTCAAAAAAGAAATGGAAGGAAAACTTCCAAACTCATTTTATGAAGTCAGCATCACCTTGATCCCAAAACCAGACAAGGATCCCATTAAAAAAGAGAATTACAGTCCAGTATCCTTGATGAACACAGATGCAAAAATTCTCACCAAAACACTAGCCAGTAGGATCCAACAGTACATTAAAAGGATTATTCACCATGACCAAGTGGAATTTATTCCAGGGCTGCAAGGTTGGTTCAACATCTGCAAATCAATCAATGTGATACAATACATTAATCAAAGAAAGAACAGGAACCATATGATACTCTCAATAGATGCTGAAAAGGTATTTGACAAAGTACAGCATCCCTTCCTGATCAAAACTCTTCAAAGTGTAGGGATAGAGGGCACATACCTCAACATCATTAAACCATCTATGAAAAACCCACTGCAAATATCATTCTCAATGGAGAAAAACTGAAAGCTTTTCCACTAAGGTCAGGAACATGGCAGGGATGTCTATTATCACCACTGCTATTCAACACAGTACTGGAAGTCCTAGCCTCAGCAATCAGACAACAAAAAGAAATTAAAGGCATCCAAATCAGCAAAGAAGACATCAAATTATCACTCTTTGCTGATGATATGATACTCTATGTGGAAAACCCAAAAGACTCCATTCCAAAACTGCTAGAACTTGTACAGGAATTCAGTAAAGTGTCAGGATATAAAATCAATGCACAGAAATCAGTTGCATTTCTTTACACCACCTTCAGGACAGAAGAAAGAGAACTCAAAACCATAAGATACCTAGGAATAAATATAACCAAAAAGGCAAAAAATCTATACTCAGAAACCTATAAAGTACTCATGAAAGAAATTGAGGAAGACACAAAGAAATGGAAAAATGTTCCATGCTCCTGGATCGGAAGAACAAATATTGTGAAAACGTCTTTGTTACCTAAAGCAATCTTCACATTTAATGTAATCCCTATCAAAATCCCATCCTTTTTTTTCCCAAAGAAATTGAATAAATAATCCTAAAATTTATATGGAACCAGAAAAGACCTCAAATAGTCAAAAGAATGTTGAAAAAGAAAGCCAAAGTTGGTGGCATCAGAATTCTGGACTTCAAGCTCTATTACAAAGCTGTCATCATCAAGACAGTATGGAATTGGTAAAAAAACAGATACAGAGATCAATGGAACAGAATAGAGAGCCCAAAAATACACCCTCAACTCTATGGTCAACTAATCTTTGACAAAGCAGGAAAGAATGTCGAATGGAAGAAAGACAGCCTCTTCAACAAATGGTGTTGGGAAAATTGGACAGCCACATGCAGAAAAATGAAACTGGACCATTTCCTTACACCACACACGAAAATAGACTCAAAATGGATGAAGGACCTCAATGTGAGACAGAAATCCATCCAAATTTTTGAGGAAAAAACAGGCAGCAACCTCTTTGACCTCAGCCACAGCAACTTCTTCCTAGGAACATTGCCAAAGGCAAGGGAAGCAAGGGCAAAAATGAACTTTTGGGATTTTATCAAGATCAAAAGCTTTTGCACAGCAAAAGAAACAGTTAACAAATCCAAAAGACAATTGACAGAATGGGAGAAGATCTTTACAAACAACATATCAGAAAAAGGGCTAGTATCCAAAATCTATAAAGAGCGTAGCAAAATCAACACCCAAAGAACAAATAATGCAATCAAGAAATGGGCAAAGGACATGAACAGACATTTCTGCAAGGAAGACATCCAGATGGCCAACAGACACATGAAAAAATGCTCCACATCACTCGGCATCAGAGAAATACACATCAAAACCACAATGAGATACCACCTCATGCCAGTCAGAATGGCTAAAATTAACAAGTCAGGAAATGAGAGATGCTGGCGAGGATGCAGAGAAAGGGGAAACCTACACTGCTGGTGGAAATGCAAGCTGGTATAGCCACTCTGGAAAACAGTATGCAGGTTCCTCAAAAAGTTGAAAATAGAGCTACCCTATGACCCAGCAATTGCATTACTGGGTATTTACTCTAAAGATACAAACGTAGTGATCCGAAGGGGCACGTGCACCCGAATGTTTATAGCAGCATTTTCCACAATAGCCAAACTATGGAAAGAACCTAGATGTCCATCAACAGATGAATGGATAAAGAAGATATGGTATATATATACAATGGAATACTATGCAGCCATCAAAAGAAATGAAATCTTGCCATCTGTGACAGTTTGGATGGAACTAATAGAGGGTACTATGCTTAGCAAAATACGTCAATCAGAGAAAGACAACTGTCATATGACCTCCCTGATATGAGAAAGTGCAGATGTAATGTGGGGGGTTTGGGGGGGGTAGGAAAAGAATAAATGAAACAGGATGGGATCGGGAGGGAGACAAAACATGAGAGACTCTTAATTTCACAAAACAAACTGATGGTTGCTGGGGGAGCGGGTCAGGAGAGGGTGGTGGGGTTATGGACATTCGGGGAGGGAATGTGCTCTGGTGAGTGCTGTGAAGTGTGTAAACCTGGCAATTCTCAGACCTGTACCCCTGAGGCTAATAATATATTATATGTTTATGAAAAAAATTTTTAAAAACTATTACAAAATTACTTCAATGATGTATGTTAAGTTTCACATGTAATCCTATAGCATATTAAATGTACCTAAAACATGTAAATGAATTTCTTCATTTAATAATGATCACACTGCCTATTAATACAACTGATAATTACTTAAAAGCCAAAAGATAATAATAAATTTCTACTCTATCAAGGAAACAGGATTTGTTCTTTCCCATATATTTTTGTCTAAAGAAGCTGTGTGCATGCTTATAATTATTTTTTATACTCTACTCAAAAACCAAAATATGTCATCTTGTTTTATAATTTCATGTTAATAAAAAAATGAATTTTCAGAGATGAAATTGGTCAATAAGCTAAAGCTGTTCTACATTTCTGCTAACGTAGAGATTATATTGTTACACAGTTCTTCAGGAAGTGCGACACAGTGTATTAGTCAATAATGCAGTATCTGAATAGAGAATTTCTGATTTTGAAATCACCTTTTCATTTAATAAGTGTAAATATTCTGGAAAACTATTTAGATTGTCTGTGTCTCCGTTCTCCCATAAGTGAAAAGTAGTAATGAAATACCTACTTCATAATGCTAGAGGAAAGATCAACTGAATTAACAAAAATCCTTGCCATAATACCTGGCATATAGTAGGTACAATATAATGAATATTATTATACTTTTATATCATGTATAGAGGAGTTGGTCAACATAAGTGAATTTTCCCAGACAGCTGAAATTTAACCATTAAAGTATTGAAATCTCTTTTCCCTTTAATAATTTTTTATGAAAATGATCAAAAAACATGGAATTGAATTTCCACTTCCAGGACAAATAGACTTTCAGGGATGAGAGATATCTCCTCCCTTAAACAACTAGAAAACAATACAAAGTATATGAAAACAAAAACTTTCAGACATTGGACACAAGGTAGAGGAAGACATAATCCATAAGTAAAGGAAAACGAAAGAGATGAGACTTACAGTGATCCCAGCTTTCAGTGCAAAGAAATAACACTAAAGAATTTAAATGGCATTTTAAATAAGAAATATCAGTATCTCTTATATAAAATAAAGAATTATAGTCAATTGAGAAGATGGTTTAATTTTTGGCATATACACGATGGCTTAAATATAGTGACATTCATTTCCAAAAAGCCTCTTAGCATTTGAAGAATTACAGAGCACTTATACAGAGAGTGAGGCAAGATAATTGCTGTAGGAGATTGGTTATAGGTGAAAATGTCTTAAAAGATTTAAGAAAAAAAATGTCTTTTTAAATCGAAAAAATACAAATGAATTTTCTCCACAGGTGACTATCCATGAGAGTATGTTAGAAACAGATCTTGCTTTTTCTGGGTCCACATAGCTAAGTACTTCGGAACAAAAATCATACTTCGAGACAAGTAAGTAAAACACTGATACATATGAAAACACTCACAATTTCCTACTTTTTCCCAAAGAATATCTGAATAAAGTAGTATTTAGAATTAAGTTCTACCAGCTATAACCATGAACTAAAGTACTAAAACATTTTAAAACTTCAGCTATCTTATCTAACTCTACCTATTAATATAATTAAAGAAAAAATGAAAGTTTTCATTAGTGATATGAATGATATTTTGACTCCAGCTTATATGTAGAGAATAATCTGGGATTCCACTCCCCTGGGGTGATGAGACACATAGACTTTCCAAATTAACACATTTTCTAATTTGTCACAGTGCCAGCTGCAGTTCTTCACAAATTAAGTTGCAATGTAATGCTTGAACAGGAAGTAAAGTACTGTTTGTAGACTTCAACCTACAGAGAATACTCTACCTTTCACACTAAGGAGCATGATGATGGGGTAAAAACTGATGGGGGAGATCTCTGTCAGAAACTGTATCTGAAATACAAACTGCCGTAAACATAGAAGCAAGTAATGCCCTAAAGTAACTAATCTCGTAGCACAAATGTACTCAAGATTAAAAGCAGACTGGGCATAAGCAATCTCTGTACTCAGCATATCATCTGGATGCTTGAGCCTCAAGTTGAAAAGCATTCCATTTTGTTTGTTCAAAAGGAAAGTCAGCACTACAAGTGTTGTGAAAATCTTTCAAAATATTTCTCCACTTGCGATTATCTGTAGGAAGTTCCACAGGAGACAGCCCTGGAAAATACTCTGTCAGAAAGTTCATTCTCAGCCACAGGCTTACTAATCAGATTGCACTGATTCTAAAAACGGAAGGCAGATGCAAGGATGACTTGGTACCACTGGTGAACACGGCCCAGCAGACACTACTTCACTAACTCAAGCAAATTCCCTCATATATGGTGCCAACTTATTCACCCATCAAATAATTTCACTTCAAGGCGACTCGGTGGCTCAGCGGGTTAAGCCTCTGCCTTCGGCTCAGGTCATGGTCTCAGGGTCCTGGGATCGAGCCCCCCATCAGGCTCTCTGCTTCCCCCTCTCTCTTCCTGCCTCTCTGCCTACTTGTGATCGCTCTCTGTCAAATAAATAAATAAAATCTTTAAAAAAAAAATTCACTTCGGGACGCCTGGGTGGCTCAGTTGGTTGGACGATTGCTTTCGGCTCAGGTCATGATCCTGGAGTGCAGGATTGAGTCCCGCATCGGGCTCCCAGCATCACGGGGAGTCTGCTTCTCCCTCTGACCTTCTCCTCGCTCATGCTCTCTCTCACTGCCTCTCTCTCAAATAAATAAATAAAATCTTAAAAAAAAATTTACTTCATATCTACTATATTCTGAATATCATATCAAGTTCTTAAATTTATCAGTGAAAAATAACATCAAAATTCCTAATTGTGGTGGTGGTGGTGGTGATGACAGCAGAAAAAAAAAAGGTCATAATAAAAATTATATAGTGTGTTAGAACTTGTAAGTGTTAATGGGAAAATAAATATTAAAGTATCTTATTTTTTGGCAACATTGTGTGTTAACTATAATTTTTAAAAGTATGATATTTTCTACATTAATATATGTAAAACAAGAAATCACTCTTCGGTGTCTAAAAGTATGTTGAAGTGCTGAGAAGAGACAGGAGGAAAGGTAGGGGTCGCAGAAAAATATGAAACATAACTTCATGTTTAAGGTATCTGGCTGTCCTCATTTTTTCTCAATTTAGATCAGAATCCAGCAGCTCCAGGCCCTTTCCAATGAAACTGGAGGCCAACAAGAAAAGGTGTAAGAATATACAGAGGAGAACCATTTTAAGTGAGACTGAGCACTGGTCTTCACGTGGCTGGCTGGCTCGTTCTTATCCAGATCTCACCATAAATTACACACTTCTCTAAAACGCTCTCTGAAGTAGGTGCTGTCTCCCTTATTCTGTATTCTTCTATGAACTTATTTCTTTTATACTTTAGCCTGAAACTACCTTAATTTATTAGTTGATCATTAGTTAAAATGTCTTTCTTCACTAAAATGTAAGCTCCATGAGAATAGTAGCCTTGTTCATATTGTTCATAGCACTGTTCTAATACCTAGAACAGCATTTGGTACATAGTAAGCATTTACTAAAAGCTTGCCAAATAAATGAATATAGTGAATAACAAAAGTTAGCATGAGAGTATTCTTAGGACTCCATATATCCTTAAGTGCCATGAGAGGAAGTAGGTATAGATGTTATTCTGAAAAATATTTTTGAATTTTTTATGTATTTGAATTTCTTTCATAAATCAGTAATCATATAGACTATAACTATCTGCTTATTAAAGATCATAATGTATTATTTTTCCCTATAAAACTGATGTTTTTATACAGCTCAAAAGATAGAAAATACGTGCTTCTTTTATAAAAAATATTTTTACTCATTTTTAGTCATAGAAAACTTTTGTAAGGTCTATCATTTATAATTTTAGCTATATTTTGAAATCAGGGTATCAGAAATGATTTCTTAATATGTATTTTCACCTCACCTTCTTAATTTCAACAATAAACATTTTTAAACCTATTGGCTTCTAGAAATTTCTTTGAGTAGATGAATTGCATCAGACTGCAATCTTATCTAAAATAGATGGCATTACCTGAAATATTTTTTTTAAATATTTTGTTTATTTATTTGACAGAGATCACAAGTAGGCAGAGAGGCAGGCAGAGAGAGAGGAAGAAGCAGGGTCCCTATGGAGCAGAGAGCCCGATGTGGGGCTTGATCCCAGGACCCTGGGATCATGACCTGAGCTGAAGGTAGAGGCTTTAATCCACTGAGCCACCCAGGCACCCCTGAAATATTATTTTTTAAGCCAATGAGAAAACAAATAAGACTGCTTTAAAAAAGTGTTCATTTAGACAATTTTATTCAGAAAAGCGTGACTCAAATCAATACCAATAACAACACCGTAACTTTGTAGTGTCCCTGAGAGTATATCTCCTAAGGAAATAGAATATTTCTGACTCTAAAATCTGTTTGGATCCAATTGGAAAGATTTCTATTGGCCGATGCCATTGCTAGAACATGGCCTTTTACAGATAATCAATATGTTCCATTTCGGTTCTGTGGTCTTGCCCATGAAAAATATGAGAAGTTCACTCAAGGTGCATTAAAAGTTAGTTTTAAACTTTAGCCAGCATAAATGCACCACCAAAATTCCTTTTCCTATAATGATGTTATTCAAGTTATCCCTAATTATTCAAAGAAAATTAATCAAGATCAAGAGATCAATTATGGTAAAATTTCAAAATATCCTAATTCTCTCAAAGTTTTTAAAAAGCCCCAAAACAAGTGACATGCTAAAAAACTGAGTTAGCCAAGACTGTAGCAACAGTAATGTTGATAATATATTTTAACCATTTGATATTACATGCAAATTCATATGGAAAACATGTCTAAAATCTAAAACCTGAATTTAAGATATGCTACATTATTCATTAATTAATAATAATTAATAATCAAAATGATCAACATTTTGAGTTTATGATTTGATGAAGAAATCTCCATGAAATATCTCTGGATAGAGAAGTAAATTAATAGCATGATATTTACCCCAAAATGTCAGAATTTGTTAAGAGAGAAAAAAATGTTAATTTGGAGGACAAATTGGTGTGTTTGTGCAAAATGTCAGCCTGCCATAAATAAACTCCGCTATAATATGAGATAAACAAAAATGAAAATATAAAGGGATGTGCTGAAATAATCAAATTCATTGAACAAACTAAAAGTAAAGGAGAAGTTCTTCAAACCATTGTTTAGATCACAGTCTTTCAAAAAGATGACATAAAAGCATACTTACATAATGGAAGTTAGTCAATTATTGATATGTCAAAGACAAGCTATGTTTCAGCCAAGCAATTCAAGATCTTGTGGGTTTAAATATCCAATTTTTTAAAATAATAAAAGCAAACTGGAGCTTAAGTTAGCTATTACTGGATAAAATCAACCTTGATAATCTATTTCAGATAAGAATAAGACTCCTATAGATCATTAACATGAGGTTTATTAATGTAATAATCTGTATCATTCCTGATAAAAAATATTTCAAAATATAGAGTTAATGGAAAAGAAATGATTTTTAAAAGAATAAAGCCTATTTCTGGATATAAACATGTGAAATGAACATACCAGCCAATTCTGCATAAATATTACACAAATTTCTGATTATACATTCCTGAACATTGTTTAAAAAAATTAATGGGTTTCATTCTTTTTAGAGCAAATAATTGCCTCACCTTCCTCATAACTTTCCTCCTGGTTTAATGCAAAAACAGAAATGATTTCCCTGTCTTCATCTCAGAACACTCTGGTCACTCCTCACCCAGATGACAAAATGTTCCTTTTAAAACTGAAAAATAGGGCGCCTGGGTGGCTCAGTGGGTTAAGCCGCTGCCTTCGGCTCAGGTCATGATCTCAGTGTCCTGGGATCGAGTCCCACATCGGGCTCTCTGCTCAGCAGGGAGCCTGCTTCCCTCTCTCTCTCTCTCTGCCTGCCTCTCCATCTACTTGTGATTTCTCTCGTCAAATAAATAAATAAAATCTTAAAAAAAAAAAATAAAAAAAATAAATAAATAAAAATAAAACTGAAAAATATTTCTGTAATTCCCCTTTCCACAATTCTACACTCTCCTGAAAAATATCATCACTATTAACCAAAGTTCAAAATGTATTCAGATATCCTATTTTTATTCCTGGATTCCATCCAGGATAGCAAATAACATCTAGCCATTATGTCTCTTTAGGTCCTCTTGGCTATGACAATTTCTCAGACTTTGTTTTATATTATTTTCACAGTTTTGAGGAGTAGTAGTAAGGTATTTGGTAGAATGTATGTCAAGCAGCATTCATGAAGTGTTTTTCTTATGATTAGGCTGAGGTTACGGAGTTTTTAAAGGAAGACCAAAGAAATTAAAGTGCAATTTTTATCACTTCATACTAAATGTACAGACTATCAATGTGACTTATTTCTGCTGCTGTTAACATTGTTGACCCCGCTGAGACAGTGTTTGTCAAGGGTTTGGTTTCTCCTGTAAAATTACTCTTTTTAATACTTTTCCATATTGCACTCTTCAGAAGGTGTTCTCATGCACATTTAAGAAGTGGGAAATTAACAGGCTACCTTCTTTGACACATGTTATTTACATATATTTGGAAACATGTGAAATTTGCCCATTTATTTATTTATTTATAACAGTATGGTATCATGTATGCCTATTTTATACCTTACAGTATGATCCAATATTACCTTCATTGTTGCTGAAACTGTTCCAGCTTTGGCCATTGGGAGTTCTTTCATTTGATTCTTATATCCTTTTGAAATATTCCCATAATTGTATTTTGTTATTTGTTTTAACACTGCCTTATTTTCTGGCACAATAAAATACTCCAAGATCATTTTGAGTATTTGCTACCCTAGTCCTTGAATCAACCATTTCTTCCAAGTAGTTTCTTTACAGGAGAATGGTATTAGAAACCAAATCCTAGGCAGTAGGCTTGCTTGCTGATACTATCTTCTAATTGATCAAAATATACCCTAAATTATATATATATATAATATATAGATTTAGGGTGTATATATATATATATACACCCTAAATCTAGCTCAAGCATGGTCACATTTTTTTCTTCTTTTCCCAACCAACTTAACTTCTAAATTCCTTTAGAATCTTTTTAAATTTTCATCTTTACAATCATAATCCATCCCTTCATCGTGTTTACCCTTATTTGTGTGTGTGTGTGTGTGTATAAAACTTTTTCTTTCCTTAAAATTTTGAGAGGCAGTTTCATCTAAGAGACCAGAATACACCAAAAATCAAGTGGGTGTCTCTGTTCCATTCACCAGTGTATGTATGTATGTACACACACACACACACACACACACATATATATATATATTTCCCCCCCCCTTTTTTCTTCCCCCATTTTCGGGTCACTTCTTATTTTTATGCAGTCATTGACACCCTTTTAGTATTTTACTCTCTCATTCATATAACCTTATCTGAATAAAATGACAAGGCAGTAAAACTCACCACAATAAAAAGAACAAGAGGCAGTACCAAGAGCTAGGGAACTAATCAATATGGACATTAGTAATATGTCAGAACTAGAGTTCAGACAAACAATTACCAAGGTTCTAGCTGAGCTAAATAAAGGCATGAAAGACATTAGAGAAACCCTTTCTGGATAACTAAAATCCATTTCTGGAGAAATAAAAGAACTAAGATCAAACCAAGTTGAAATTTAAGAAAAAGCTATTAAGGAGGTGCAATCAAATATGGAGGCTCTTACTGCTAGGATAAATGAGGCAAAAGAGAGAATTAGTGATATAGAAGACCAAATGATGGAGAATAAAGAAGCTGAGCAAAAGAGAGAGGAACAACTACTGGAACACGAGGGGAGAATTTGAGAGATAAGTGATACCATAAGATGAAACAATATTAGCATAATTGGGATCCCAAAAGAAGAAGAAAGGGTTGGGGGAGAAGGTATATTGGAGAAAACTGTAACAGAGAATTTCCCTATTATGGCAAAGGGAAGAAGCATCAAAATCCAGGAAACAGAGAGAACTCCCTCAAAATCAACACAAATAGCTACATACCCTGTCATCAAATAATAATACTTACAAGACTTAGTGACAAAGAGAACATCCCGAAAGCAGCTTAGAAAAAAGGCTTTTAACATTCATATATGAATGCAAACTAAACACATGACAAGATGGTTAACACCATTAGTTTTTAGGAAAAATAAAATTAAATCAACAAATTACCATTCACATATCTTAGAATAGCTAAAACTAAAACAACAAGAACATTGACAATAGCAAGTACCATTGAAGATGGGAGCAAGTAGAATGCTAATATATTACTAATAGAAATGCAAAATTGTTCAAACATTTCAGTAAATAATTACTTACAAAAGTAAACATGCAATTACTACATGACCTCGTTGTCCTACACGTAGATACCAGGAGAACATACACCCACAAAAAACCTATATGTGAACACTTAGAGTGGTTTATTTAAAAATTGCCCCAAACTGGACAGATCCCCATAATTCATCAACTAGTGAATGAATAAACAAATTATTATAGCTTCCTTCCATGGAATATATTCAATAATAAAAAAAGAAACAAATGTTCACAGAAATATCAACTTGGGTAATTTCAAATATATTATAAAGCAAATATACACTATATAATTCCATTATATAAAAATTATAGAAAGGCAAAGCTATAATAATAGAAAAGTGATCACCTTTCTACCAGTCTGGGTCAGTGAGAGATGATTAATAGCAATGGTATGTAGAGTAACTTTTTGGCTGATGAAATTTTTAATCTTGATTACAGTGGAGATTATATCATTATGTTTGACTGCCATAATTCATAAAATTGTGCACTTAAGATGAATGAATTTAATTGTGTATAGGGGTGCCTGGGTGGCTCAGTCACATATGTAGTCAACACTTGATTTCGACTCAGGTCATGGATCTCAGGGTTGTGAAACTAAGCTCTGGTCAACTTGATATATCTTCCTTCTTTAAACTCCAGAACATCCATACCTATCACAACCAATCTTATTTTGAAGCTATCATAAATTTTTCCATTTGTCTCTTTAAGAAAGTTTCTTAAGTATGATTATATATTCCTCACATTTATAATTTCTGATTATATAATTGATATATTAGTTAAATAATGAATAAAACTAACAATTTCCAATACCATTTCTTGAACTTATGCCAACCTAGGTTTAATGACAAAAGAACTGAAGCTTAAAAAACAGGAAAATGGGGGCACCTGGGTGGCTCAGTGGGTTAAGCCACTGCCTTCGGCTCAGGGTTCTGGGATGGAGTCCCGCATCGGGCTCTCTGCTCATCAGGGAGCCTGCTTCCTCCTCTCTCTCTCTCTGCCTGCCTCTATGCCTACTTGTGATCTCTCTCTGTCAAATAAATAAATAAAATCTTAAAAAAAAACAGGAAAATATATTTGAAAATTTGTATGATAAATTTCTCAAGCTTATAAAAATTTGGAAAAAAACACAAGTAAAAAACAACAACAGTAATAATAATAACAGGAGGAAGGGAAATAAAATAATATATCCTTTGGGATAATTTCAGAAAAAATTATACAAGGGCATGTATATCAGCACATTTGTAATGATAACACTTCTCAAACCAAACACACAAGATAAAACTTCCTCTTTTACTTTAATATCTGCATATCCAGTAGCTTTCCAACCTTATTTTGTGCTCAAATGACTCATCTTCTGTGTTCAAAAATGCTAAAACACTTGTGATAAAAATTTACAGACATCAGCATTAGGATTCTGTTCTTTTCTATTTTGTTCTGTTTAAGTTAACCGTTATTAGTAAGGGGATGTACCTAGTCTACTACAGAAATTAGAATTGCAAATTGAAGAATGATTCCTAGCATCATGCTCATAAAAAAAAAAAATCAAATCTAAATTATGACATCAGTTTGCAGACTGACTTAATAGTAAATTACAAAATCCCATTTACTCAGAAACAGGTAATTTAGATTCAATCTAATTTAATTTAATTTAAGTGGTGATGTATAAGAGTTGATGAGTAGCACTATTGTAGGAGAATACAAAGTACTTATGCTCAATGCACTCTTTTTGTTTTTCAAGTTATTAGCACTGCAGTTATAGTAGTAATTTTTTCCCTTTTTTTATTATCAAGATTCAATTGCATGACATTGTAAGTCATAAAGAATAAATGTTACCAAAATAAAATCTCACTTTAGGAACTGATGCCAATCAACTCAGTGGCACGATTACTAGCATTCCAAAAGAAAAAAAATTCATGTTTAATTAATAGATTATTGACATAGTTATCATACAACATTGCTACTATATATCTCACAGTCATAGAATTTTTAAGGATATTTGAATGCTAAAGTGGTTGATGATGTATAAAATACTCTATTGAAGACAATGAAAAAAATTTAACACTAGAAGGATTTACATTAAATTGATACAGCCTTCTTAAATATATAAATTGATCAAATAATATATTAAGGTGGCCAAATTAAAGTCTGAATAATTGTGTATAAACAGTCACATACTCAAAATTTCCTACTCTGATAAATGATCTGAAAGAGAAATAATCACTTCCTTGATTTCTAAAATGCTATTAGTAAGTATAAGATTTATGATGCTATAAGATTTAAACTTTTACAATACATATAACTCCGTAACAACTCATAAAGTAAAGGAAAAAAAAATGGAACAATACTTACAAAAAAGTAAAATAAAAATCCTTAACAAAGATGTTTCATTCCTCAAATACTTTAATAAACATTAAAAAAAAATCATTGAGCCAGTGGATTTTGGCAGAAACAATGCTTTCAGAATGAGAGGTCATAATTTGCCCTTTAATTCAGCAATTATCACAATCTTTACCCACATGCAGTCTTAACACCACAAGGACTGCTTGTTTGTCATATAATTCACTTCTAGTGGTTTGGCTTTTTTTTTCCTGTTTGTTTGTTTGTTTGTTTTGTTTTGACTATTGAGTTGTATGAGTTCTTGATATATTTTGGATATTAAACCCTTATCAGATACATGATTTGGAAATATGTTCTCCCAATCTGTAGGTTGCCCCTTTATCTTGTTGATGGTTTCTTTTGCAATACAGAAGTTTTTTCTTTGATCTTCAGGGGCCCTGGATGTCAACTGAGGCACTCAATTTTAAACAAATGTTTCAGATGCGAAAGTTGCTATGAGAGTAGTTAATGTTCTCACTTAACAACAACAAAAAAATGGTTAATTATCTGAAGTAAAGAATGTGTTAACTAACCTTATTTTGGTAAACATTTTTCAATATATAAATGTATCAAAACATTATACAGTACACCTTAAATTTACAGTTATATGTCAATTATATCTCAATAATGTTGAGGAGAAAGCTAAAAGCAAAACAGAATGACCCATTCTCTTTTTGTTTGCAAACAAGGTACAGTTAGTTACCTCCAGAATAATGTCGGTTGTTCTGTCTGCCATTGTTCCTAAAGTACTAATGGAATAGGATGACAGCCAGAAAAGAGGACATGAAATGGTTTGGTCAAAAATGAATGCCTCATGTGACAAGGTGAAATCTAAGTCTAACTTATCTCATTTTCCAATCATATGAGAACATTTTAAAATTAAATAATTTTCACTGTTTTTATCATTTAAATTTAACCCCCCAAAAGAAACTTTTCATAAATCAAACATGTATCAATTACTACATTCTAATAATTAAGCAGTATAAAAATTTCATTGTCTATTCAAAATCACAAAAGTAAAATCTCAGAGTGTAATTAGAAGATTATTTAATCTTATACCATTAGAGATAGTCAGAAAGCCACATATATCTTCTCTACAATATTAGACTATAATAAAGCCTTTACTCAGTTTTGGAAGTGGAATGCTCACTATTAAGCCTGGCAAAACATTCTTTTGGACATCTTTATTCATTAGAAATTTGGCCTTAAACCACAATATATTTCTCTATAACATCTAACTGACTGATTTTAGTTCTACTTCCTAGGGTTCCATAGAAATTATACTCCATGTAAAAGTTACAATTCATTAAATCTTCCTCAAATGATATAATTTCAATCTATAGTTAACCTTTTCTGGATGTATCATAGTTTGTTAATGTCCCTATTACTATGAGGCAACCAGAACTGGACGTCCTCTATATGCTTATAGTATGATAAAATCAAGCAGGCTTTTGTGAGCAGATCAGAGACTTTATTTTTGGACATGTTAGTTTTTGAAATTCCTATTATATATTCAAGTGGACAGATCAAGAAAGTAGCTGGATATGCACATCTAGTGTTTATCAAAAAAGGCCTGAGTTTAGGTATAAGTTTAGAAAAGTAGTCTTCTAGTGACCAGAAGATTTACATCTTAGAAATTTTCAACATCCCTTCCACTGGACTCATCTGATCCTGGCTGTTCTTCATATGCAGTACTTTTCAGAATAGCCAATAGCCCTAGGTCCAAAAATTTGCTGAAGATTTTCAAATTATCTTCAAGAGTATATTTTAAACATATAAGAGAAATCATCAGCAATGTGAAAGGAGAATGAGAAAACTCCACTGAGGCTGAGCATTTCACAATGTGTATAAATGTCCAATCACTATGTTGTATACCTAAAACTAATAGGATACAGAAGGGCAACTATACTTCAATTATAAATGAATAAGTAAATAACACTTAGAAATAAAGTAGGTGAAATAAAATGTAGAGTAGATGGATATATGAGTAGAACAAATTAGCATGCTGGAAGACCAGATGGAGGAGGCAAAGGAAGAGAAAAAAGAGAAAAATTAAAAGAAAGGCTAAGAGATATGGGAGAGAGATATAGAAATGTGGTCTGATATTAATATTAATATTATTAACATTATTATTAAGAATCTCATAATGGCAAAGAAAAATGGACTGGAAGAAGTACCTGAAAGCACAATGGAGATACATTTCCTTTAATTAAAAAAAAAAAGTTGAATGACTAAAAATCTCACACCTAGACACATTAAAAAAATAAAAGAATACTAAATATGAAACAAAATATTCTGGGGCACCTGGGTGGCTCAGTCAGTTGGACATCTGAATTTTTTATTTTAGTTCAGGTCATGACCTCAGGGTTGTGGGATGGGGCCCAGTGTCCTGCTTCATGCTCAGCAGAGTCTGCTTGTTCCTATCCCTCTGTTTCTCCCCTCATTCATGCTCTCTCTCTCTCTAAAATAAATAAATAAAATCTTTTAAAAATTCTTAAGGAAGAGAAGACAGGAAGGTTCAGAAAGGGAGAATCAGTAATAAGAATTGGAATGATATGGCATTAATTTCAATATTTAAATCTGAGTGGACATCTTATTAAAAAAATATATAGTCTATAATCTAGCAAGAAATTACAACCTCTTCACATTTGAAGGTCTTTTCAGTTTCAGATGATTGCTTGTAATGACAAGAGTTTTTCGGTTAAATACTATTAATTATAGCTAACACTAAGCACTTATTATACATGTTGTATGATATGTATTATCTTTTTAATTTCTGAAACTACCCTAAGAGAGTGTATTAGGCAGAACTGTAAGATGGCCGACAAGAATACCAGTCTCTAATGTACACACCCTGTATATTCCTTCCCTTAAATCTGAAAATGATGGAAAAGGTCACTCCCTTGATTAGAAAAAAATGGTGGCTGTGCCCTACAGTTCCTGACCTTTACAAGTTCCCTCTTTCACATTTCAGACCAGAAGTGGAGGGTTTCTTCTGCAACTCACTTTCTCTGAACCACAGTGCTCACTTCTGGGGCTGAGGCTGTCTTGAGTTCAGGTCAGTGAATTCCAGGGAGGGGAAATGCTAGTCTCACCAGTTCAGTGGTCTTTTAATTCTAACATTCTTCTTTAATCTACTTACTGATGATTACTTCTCAGAGACCCCAAATGGCTAACTTATACATTTGGCCCAGATATTTTTGGTTATGTTCAGTTACTTCTTATTTGAAATAGGAATGCTTCCAATGACCTGTCCAGTAAATTGCCTTTTATTAGTTTTTATTAAAAGTTCTATGTGTACTTCAGAAGTATGTCAATTCTGTCATTGTATGTTTATGTTCTCTCTCCTTCATGTATACATAAACACACAGTCATGTTATTGTGCTGTGTAGATCTTTTATCTCAGGGTTATGATACTAAGATACTTTATTTCTTTTATTCTATTAGCTAATAAGAGTTAAAAGTGGGATAAAATCTCTACAATGATTTTGGCCACACACACACATGCACGCATACAGACACACACAAATGTGCATAAGCAAATGCCATAGACTTCACAGACGTCTTTAAGTAATTAAAGAGGGAAATAGCAAGGTATTAAGGATAGTCCAAACAATGCAGAAATTAGAATTTAGAAAAATAAGTATTCATGTTAACAGAAAATTACATGGAAAGAAGCTATAGTGGCTAGAAGAACACCTTAATATATTAGTAATTTAAATATGAAATTTGTGATGCCTTTATATCAAAAAAACTGTAGGAACTATATATTGTCTACTAGGATGAAATCATTTATATTTCTATTGGAGTAAATTGATTCTTGTCCAACTACTGTTGTATAAGAATCTTTTGCAGTGCTATTATAAAACAAAACTCATTTACATATTTATTAGATCTTTTAGAGGTATAAATGCCAATCATTTAAAAACTATACATTATTCCAAATAATAACAAATTAGTCAAAGCTGTACCTCTAGAGAATCAGATAACCCCTTGGGGAATCAACTATATAACACCTAGCACAATTCCGGTAAGTTAAACAATAATCACTTTTGCCTATTTCCAAGTTCCGTACAGTCTTTCCCAATCATCTCCTTTCAAATCCTAAGTATCTCCAAAAACTATTCTTGGTCCCCAAAGAGTTGATTTCATGGTGTTTTCACAGCAAGAATAGTTAATCATAATAGTTAAACATAAATACAATCTTCTTGTAGGCTCATCAGCAAATCTAAAGCCTGTTGTTACTAAGCCGCTACTAAGTCAAGAAAATTTATTTCTGTAGACCAAAAAACAAAACACCTTCATCAGATATCTATTAGAAAGCAGAATATTAAAAAATAATATAATAACCCCTCCAAATAACTCCACGTTTTGAATTTTCTCATCAGTTCCCGGAGTCCTGTGTAATTATTAGTCCACTGGATTGTGCATCAGTATT
Source organism: Mustela nigripes (assembly GCF_022355385.1). Lineage (NCBI taxonomy): Eukaryota > Metazoa > Chordata > Mammalia > Carnivora > Mustelidae > Mustela > Mustela nigripes. The sequence continues at coordinate 177,193,693 of NC_081560.1, read as the reverse complement.
GTTTCTATAGTAATGTGAAGTTACATATTGGACACATACAGATTCAGGACTGTGTCATCTTCAGATCCAAGGGATCTACTACCTCTTTATTATTACAAAACATCCCTCTTGGGCACCTGGGTGACTCAGTGGGTTAAAGCCTCTGCCTTCAGCTCAGGTCATGATCCCAGGGTCCTGGGATCGAGCCCCACATCAGACTCTCTGCTCAGCAGGGAGCCTGCTTCCTCCTCTCTCTCTGCCTGCCTCTCTGCCTACTTGTGATCTCTGTCTGTCAAATAAATAAATAAAATCTTTAAAAAAATCCCTCTTTAGCTCTAATAATGCATCTTGCTATAAACTACTTTGTGTGATCAACAGAGATTTCTTTTCATTAGGTTTATATAGAATATTTTGAGCATACTTTTAATTTCAACCATTTGAATCATTATATTTTTTTGAAGATTTTGTTTATTCATTTGACAGATAGAGAGAGAACACGCACACAAGCAGGGGGAATGGCAGAGGGAGAGGGAGAAGCAGGTTCTCTGCTTCAGGGAGTCAAATGTGGGCTCCATCCTGGGACCCCGAGATCATGACCCAAACAAAAGGCAGACGCTTAACGACTTATCCACCCAAGCGCCCTGAATCATTATATTTAAAGTATGCCTCTTTCAAGCAGTTTTTTTTTTTCCAATCCTATATGATAGTTTTGGGCTTTTACTTGATGTACATCATCCACTGAAATTCAATGTGATTAATAATACAGTTCAGTTTAGACTTATGATCTTATGACTTATGACCTTGAACCATCTTTGTTACGCACCTCTTTTTCTCTTTTCATACTTTCTTGTGAGCTCATAAAATATTTTTATTAATCAGTTCAAATCCTTGATCAACTTGTTAGTTCATGCTATCCTTTATTCTTCTCTAGATTTACCCTAGAAATTATAAAAATTAAAACCTCTTAAGATTTGCAACCTTTTGCAATTTCACTGATATTGCTACTTAGACTACATTACCTCTTCTTACCCCATTGCTCTTCGCATTATTGTTGTTGTTATTTTTTTTTTTTTACTACACATATTTTAAACTTCATGAGCAGGGATACCTGGGTGGCTCAGTTACTTAAGTGTCTGCTTTTGGCTCAGGTCATGATCCCAGGGTCCTAGGATCAAGCCCTGCATTGGGCTTCCTCCTCAGCCAGGAGACTCTTTCTCCCTCTCCCTCTCCTACCCGTGTATGCTCGCTCTTCTGCTCGCTCTCTCTCTCACAAATAAATAAAATCTTAGAAAATTTAACTTCGTGAGTTATTTGTAATTTTTAATTTTTTTTAAAGATTTATTTATTTGAGAGAGTGTGGGGGGAGGGGCAGAGAGGGAGGGAAAAAGAATCCTCAAGCAGACTCCCCACTGCCCAGGGAGCACCTGAAGCAGAGCTCTATCCCAGGACATGGAGATCACGACCTGACCTGACACCAAGAGCTGGCCACTTAACTGATGAGCCACTCAGGCTTCCCAGTCTATTTTTTCTACTCAGTATTCATTTAAGTTGGCTTATTCTGTTATTCTTCACTTACTATCATATTTATATGTCTATATCTAAGATCATTTGCCTTTGACCTAAGCTCCTCTCTGTGGTACTTCTTTTGTCACCCACCTAGTGCAAGTAAAATCCTTCAGATTTTGACTGAAAATGCTTTTTTTTTTTTACCTTGAATTCAAAAATATTTTTGTTGTTTATAGCTGGCAGATATTTTTGTTCGGTGCATTAAGATGTCATTCATTGGGGCGCCTGGGTGGCTCAGCAGGTTAAGCCTCTGCCTTCGGCTCAGGTCATGATCCCAGGGTCCTGGGATCGAGCCCCACATCGGGCTCTCTGCTCTGCGAGAAGCCTGCTTCCTCCTCTCTTTCTGCCTGTCTCTCTGCCTACTTGTGATCTCTCTCTGTCAAATAAATAAATAAAATCTTAAAAAAAAAAAAAAAAAGATGTCATTCATTTTCTCCTGGCTAATGGTTTCTATTGTGAAATCACCTATCAGCACTGGAGCAATTAGACTGGTCTGACCATGAACTTCTCAGAGATGGGAGGAGAAAGTGGAAATATGCAAGTCCTCTAAGTTCTGGGCTTAAAACTTACAGACCCTACCTTTGCCTCACTAACAAATGCAGGACAACTATCTATACCCAAAGCCAAGGATGAGAAAATAAGCTCTACAACTTTAATCCAAGAAACTGTAAAATCACACAAAATAAAAAAGAGTGATTACCAGCAAAGGTAATCTTGGACAATACTGCAATCTACCACAACTACATTCTAATTTCTCTCTTCTTCTGGTCTAATCTGTGAAACCCATTCATGAAGAAATTAATTCTGCTGATTTTATTTTTAATCCTTTTATCCATTTGATTATTCTTATTAAAGATTATATTTCTTTAATGAAATTTTCATTTTAGTTAACCTTTTTTCCTGAAATCACAGATATTTAAAAATTGATAAAATCTTGTTTACCATGGGGATCTTTTTCTGTAGTCTTTTCTCTTTCCTCTTGGATTTGATCTTTTATTCCCATTCCTCCTGATGACTGAAAACTTTTAATTCTTTATATGACACTATGGATCAAAAATGGCAGATGCAGTGGATTTTAGTTTCTTCCAGAAAGATTCTTTTATTTTTCAGAAAAGTAAAGAAGGACTGATCACCTTGATAAAATCAGGGAATGAAAAAATTTGAGGCTATCTGCTGTGACCTGACTTAGAGAACACAGCACTTAAGGAGACACAATTGAAAGCTTAGAGCATCTGCCAGGGTCTCTTCTCCTTGGCAGGAAGATTGGATTTGCAAGCCAATTTTCATCTCCCTAGCACCTTCACTAGCTATACCTCTTTGGGTATTGCCCACATTCCTTCAGTATTCATATTCCAGTGTACAATAGGATCTGCACACCAGGTAAATGCATTTGTAACAGAACTTTCGCTGGCCATGCAATTATGTTCAGCTCATATATACTAGTGGCAAAAAGGTACAGCAAATTGTGGTGTAAAATACCATTAACTCTTCCTCATAGAAAAGTGGCCCAAAATCCTAATAGATATTTACATTTGATTCAGCTTGCCCTTTTTGAAACATCGACTCCTTGACCTTTATGCAGAATACTTTATAATTGAACATTTTTTGACATAATTTATAGATTCACATGTTATAAGAACACAAAGACAGCCCTTCTACACTTTGCCCAGTTTACCCCAAAAGTATTATTTTCCAAAACGATGATATAACACTCCAGAGATTAATATTCATCTTACCCATATTTCCCTAATTATAGTTGTACTCATTTATGTGTGCATTTTATCTCATGTGTAGGTTCCTATATCCATCACCAGTCAACATACTGAATAGTTCCAATACTAACAAGGATTTTTGAAGATGTCATGTAAAGTTCACATCTATCTCTCTCCTATCCCTGTTTTACCTCACCCTAATCCTAGGCGTCATTAACTTGCTCTCCATTTCTAAAATTATATCATTTTAAATTATATAATACAATGCATTACTTACTGAGACTGGCTTCTTTTTACTCAGTATAATTTCTAAAAGATTCACCTAGAGCATTATATGAGTCAATAGTTTGTTCCTTTTTATTGCTGAGAAGTATTATTGCTGAGAAGTATTACAAACCAGTTTGTTTGACTATTCCACTGCTAAATGATGACTGCAGTTTTTGGCTATTACAAATAAAGGTGTTATGAACATTTGTGTACAGGAATATAAACACAAGTTTTCATTTCTCTGGGATAAATGTCCAAGAATAAAACGGCTATAGTATGATAATTTCATATTAAGTTTTATAAGACACTAATGGTAGTTCTACCATCTTATAGTGCTGTATGAAATGTATGAGTGATATAGTTTCTCCATATCCTTGAATGCATTTAGTACATTATTATTTACCCATCTGATTAAGTGTGTAGTGATATTTAATTATGGTTTTTATTCTTCATTTCCCTGATAATGATTTTGAACCCCTCTTAATATGCTCACTTGGCAATTTTAGATCACTGCTTCATGTCTTTGTGAATTTTCTAATCACCATATTTGGTTTCTTAAAGGCTGTGTATTAAGAGCTCTTCATATATTTTATATACTAGTCTTTTCTTGGAAATGTGATTTATTAATATTTTCTTCCAGTGTATAGCTTATACTCTAATTTGACATGGGCTCTTGAAAGGCAAGTTTATAATAGTGATGAAATGCCGGTCAAATATATTTTTGTAGATCTATTTCTGGGTTCTCCATTCTGTTCCACTGAATTATATGTCTGTTTTTCCTCCAATCTTATATTCTCCTGATTGCTGTATTTATGTAGTAAGACAAATATATATATATATATATATAAAAGACTTCCTGGTTTAGTTTTCTCTAAAACTAAACTAAACTAAAACTAATATGATTTGATTTCTGTCAAATCATATTAGCTATTCTAGGGCTTGTTCCTTTCCATATAAATTTTAGAAGAAGCTTGCCTATATCTATAAAATATCTTCCTGGGATACTGATAGGAATTGGATTACACCTATAGGTCAATTTGGAAAGAACTGGTGTAGTTCTTAATGATAAGTCTTTCAATCCATAAATATGGTCTTTCCATTTATTTAGATCTTCCTATATATCTTTCATCATCATTTTATAATTTTCAGCATGCAGATCATGTATATGTTTTATTAAATGTATACTTAATTTCATTTTCTTTAGAGCAACTATAAATACTATCATGTTTTTAATTTCAATTTAAACATGTTCACCGACAGTATATAGAGATATACTACTAAAATGTTCTCTTTATCAAGTTGAGAAAATTCCCCTCTATTCTTAACTTGCTGAGATTTCTTTTTCTTTCTTTCTTTTTTTTTTTTTTTCAGATTCTTTTCATTAAGAGCAACCTGTTACAACACAGGCCAGCAGGTTCATCAGAGAGAACAAGGGAAAAGGAAATAATGAAAGCTTAGGTGGGATTAAGGAAAAATAACAACTAGCCCCAAAACTAATCAGACTTTAACTGGATCAGAAATGTGGAACAATTTATGCCCTGGGGCACTGTTGAACACAACACAGCAATCAGTGGCAAATTAGGACAGACTAGCCATTGTCATACCATACATAGGAGAGATCTTAACAGAGAGATCATGGAGTAAGACACTCAAAGAGAAAAATGTAAAAACCAGTGTTATCTCATGGTGACTATGCCCATACAAAGGCAGTACCCTTTGGAGAGTAAGGCTACAGGTTTCCCACTGCAGAATAAATAGACTTTACTAAAATAGTCTAGCCAACTCAAATAAACAAGCAAACAACAAAGGAAAATCAATAACCAAGGCTGGCATAATAAATATCCTAATATGTATAGTTTTCAACAAAAACAATAAAACACAAAACATGCAAAGAAACAGAATAGCATAACCCATGCACAGAATTATAAAACAGGTGACAAAGACTATGAGAGGGCTCAGATATTGGATTTAATGAAAACATCAAAGGAGCTATTATAAATATGTTCAAATAGCTAAAGGAAGCCATGCTAAAAGAAAAAGAAAAAAAAAACGATGTGATAATAATCTTTCATGAAATAAAGACTATCAACAGATAGAAATTTTAAAGAAAGAATCAAATGGAAATTCTAAAATTAAAAATAATTGAAATGAAAATTTCACTATCAAAGCTCAACAGATTTAACCTTAAAGAAGAATTCTCAAACGTGTAGCTCAATAGATATTGTGCAATCTTAAGTACAAAGAGAAAAAAAATGAAGGAAAATGAACAGAACCTCAGAAAAATGTGGAATATTATTAAGTACACCAACACAAGAATGCTAGAGTTACCAAATAGGAGACAGAAAGTAGCAGAAGAAAAATATTTGAAGAATAATGATGGAAACTTCCCAAATTTGATGAAATACATTAGTCTATATATCTAAGAAGTTCAATAAATTCCACATAGGATAAACACCAAGAGAATGTCAACACATTAAGAAATTACACATTAAAAGGAAATAACACATTAAAAGTTTTGAAAGACAGGGGCGCCTGAGTGGCTCAGTGGGTTAGAGCCTCTGCCTTTGGCTCAGGTCATGATCCCAGGGTTCTGGTATCAAGCCCCACATCGGGCTCTCTGCTCAGCAGGGAGCCTGCTTCCTCCTCTCTCTCTGCCTGGCTCTCTGCCTACTTGTGCCCTCTGTCTGTCAAATAAATAAATAAAATATTAAAAAAAAAAGTTTTGAAAGACAAAGACAAAAATCTTGAAAGCACTAAGAGAAAAATGAGTTAGGATATGCAAGTGATATCAATGAGGCTAGTATCTGCCTTTATATCCAAAACAAAGGAGGCCAGAAGGTGATGGGATGTCAAGTTCAGAATACTTAAAGGAAAAATATTGTATATCTCGTCAACCATTTTTTTTTTTAAACAAAGGCAAAGTAGACATTCCCATATATTTGAAAACTTGGAGAAGGTGTTGCTAGCAGACTCACCTTAAGGAATACTAAAATAATTTCTTCGGATTGAAAGAAATTGATCCCCGCTGGCAATTCAAATGAAAAAAAGAAAAAAAAGAAAATAAAAGCACCAGTAAAGGTAATTATGTAAGTAGGTATGTATAAAATATAGATGCATATTTCTTCTTTCTTCTCTTAAATGATTTAAAAAGGAATTATATAAGACTATGTATATAACTATAATGTTAGGCCTATAACACATAGAAATGTAATTTACTTGAAATAAAAGCAAGTGGTAAAAAATGTGTATTGGAGTAAGACAATGATATCAGATCATAACTCGAATCCACAAGAAGAAAACCAGAAATGACGAATAAAAAGATTAATACAAGAATCTCTATAAACATACACTTGTTCTCCTTTCATTTCTCAGCTTATTTAACAGACATAAAATTATATAAAGTAGTTATTTTAACAGTATATTGGGTTTGTAACATATATGTATGATATAATGTTTAATAATTATAGAACAAAAGGAGGGACTATGGACTAGAGCTCTCTAACAGTACAATTTCTATCCCTCCCTGGACTTAGGTTAGTTTGAATCTGAGGTAAATTCTAGTAAGTTAACATATAAATGGTAAGCCCTAAAAAAAAAACAAAAAAAACTTGAAAGTTTAAAAATTACTGAAAAAACAGTTAAAGGAATTAAAATGCTACACTAGAAAATACTGATGCAAAAGAAAGCAATAAAGGAACAGGAACAAAAATGATACAAGAAACAATAAATGAAATAAATTCAACTATATCAGAGTCTTAAATATCAGTGAACTAAAAATCCAATTGAAAAGCAGAGACTGTGAGACTGGATTTTAAAAAAACAAAAACAAAAACAAAACAAACCCAGACTCCAACTACATGCTGTCTACATGAAACACAGCCTACATCAGAAAATACAAAAGGCTGAAAGTTAAAAAAAAAAATTAAAAAAATTAAAAATTTTAAAAACATTACCAAATATAAAAATTAAAAAAAATTTTAAATAAAAGATATATCATGCAAAAAGCAACCACAAGGAAGCTGAATGGATATACTAAATAACAGACAAACAGCAAAGAAATATCCTATTATATGGCTTATGAAAGAGAGAAACTTCTGTGTGAGGAAAAATACTCCAAGAATTATTTTACATACCACACACAATGCATTCTAAATCACTATAGCACATCTCTTCTGACACTGGTCTCCATTATAATCAAATACAATTATATGAAATACAGAAGAACAAATATTCCCCAAATTTCAATTTGATAGAGACTTTCATAATGGTATTCTGAAAATCAGAACAAAGGTGAAAGTATACCAGAGACTTCATAATCTTCAACATTCTAGTTTAAAGGAAAGGACTGCCAAAGAATCATTCATTAAATATTTAATAAAAATAGGCTATAGTAAGTGTGATGGCTTGAATTAGTATTCAAAAAATAAGTACTCCCTTTTCCCTTGAGTGCAATATATTTTGCCACTCATGTATATCAGGCATAGCCATCTGACTTGCTTTGGCCAAGTCATGGATGGAGTATATGGATGGAGATTCGAATGTTTTCACACTGTTTGTCTTATCCTTTGTGATCCTCCAGTAGGAGACCATTTCCTGGGTAACCACTACCTCTTTGTCTGGGCACCAGAATGATCTTGCATGGAGCAGACACAAACCCAAGCCATAGGGCTAAACTAACCCTGGCTGACCTGCACCTTGAATCAGAGCCATCCAGTGGGGCTACGCCTAAATCAAATGAATTGCAGTGGACCTACAGACTCAGAAGCATGAGACAAAACGGATATTACAAGATCAAAAAGAAAGAGCAGTAAAAATTAAGTGAAAAGGAAAAAAGTATAAGAAAGAGCACAGATGAAAGCCTAGCAGAAAGAAAAGGCAATAATACTTTTAAAGAATTGAAGGAAATGTAGTATTACTAGATTGTGGAGCTCAGAGGAAAGTATGCTAAGAAATGTGACTAAACAAATCTGATTCTGTAGCACCATACAGGCCATTTTAGGCAGTTTGAGCTTGATCACAGGGTTAAGAGATGCTTTGGAAGGTTTAAAGAATAGGTGTAAACTAATTTAGTTTGCATATTAGAAACATAGCACTGTTTACAGTGTGAAGAAACCATTGAAAAGCAGTATTTAGGACAAGAGAAATAGGTGCTGCTGCAGGAGCCTAGGAAGAATAGGGTTAGCAGCAGGTGCTTGGGGGGAAAAAATGGATTAATGAGACATTTAAAAGAGAAAGGTGGAATACTATTGATGCAATTAGTTCAATGTGTGGTTTGTGCCTGTTGACTAAAGAACAGATTGAGGCGAATGGTCGAAACCCAAGTCTGTGATTCAAGCAAAATGTGTGGGTGTTTAAGAAAGCAGCAATGGATAAGAAGACATATGAGATATACTGGAACATATAAGCAAGGCCTCAACTAATGCTGATTTATAAATAATCTGCACATAAGTGACTATTGAAGCCATATAGTAAGTGAAATGAAAACAGAAAGTTTGTTGTTTAAGGACAGAATATCTAAAATGTAGACCAAAGGAATACAAGAATTTAAATAATGACAGAAGGAAAATATTTAAAAGTAAATAAAACTTGGTTTAGAAAGGAGGAAGGAAAAGTAGAAAAATGTGGTGGCATGGAAACCAAGAGGAAGGAGTGTTTAAAAACAGGATCTAATAATGCTGTTGATAGGTCAAGTAAGACTGAAGCAAGAAACTGGAAAGTCAGTGTCTGTAAGTTGTCTATGGCCTATGTCTTAATAGCTTCAAAGGAGCAATATGGGTAGAAATAGGACTGAGGTAGAAGAAGAAATAAATTGTAAATTACAAACTGACAATGTGGATAACAATAATATGTAGTATAGTTATATACTATATGTATACTACTAATACATAGTATAGTGCCTCACCATACTAAGCATGCAATTAACATCTATCGACTTGAATAAAGAAAGAAAAAGAGACATTTTGATTATTTTTTTTCTTTAAATTTTATTTGAATTCCAGTTAGTTAACTCACCATATTAATATTAGTTTTAGGTGTATAATTTAATGATTCAACACTTCCATACAATGCCTGGTGCTCATCATAAAAAGTCCCCTCCTTAATCCCATCACCTATTTCACCCACTCCCCTGCCTCACCTCTCCTCTGATAACCATCAGTTTGTTTTCTATAGTTAATAGTCTGTTTCTTGGTTTTCCTCTCTTTTGAAAAACAGACATTTTAACTCAGAAATACTCCTAGAAAAAAATTTCCTCTCTTTGAATAGACATTTTGAAATGCTTTTGATTATTTAGACTGATCTACCAACTAGTGTGCAAAATAACGGGACATTTCTTAAGTAGGAAGATCCTCTTTTAGGATATGTCAATATTGGTCTTGAAAAATGATAGTCTTATTATTTTGGTTGTCAATTCAGAATACAGAAAATTCCTTATATAAATGTTAAATTTTAAAAAATAAGCACAACTTGGAATTAGTTTTCAGAAAAATTCTCATAGTCCAACACTTCAGCCATATGGTAGTCTGAATTCTCTTTCTAAAATGTACATTTCTGGGAAACCTGGGTGACTCAGTCAGTTAAGCATCTAGCTCTTAGTTTCAGGGTTTCAGTTCAGGTCGTAATCTCAAGAAAGGTGACATCAAGCCCTGCATCACGATCTGCACTTAGTGTGGAGTCTGCTTGAGATTCTCTCTCTCCCTCTGCCCCTCCCCCCACTTGTGGGTGCTTTCTCTCTCTCTCTAATAAATAAATCTTTTAAAAAATAAAATGCACATTTCATTAACTCTATAAATACTTTATCATTTTGTTCCAGGAAAATGTTCCAGCCACATTTCGCCTCTACTTGCAGCCATATGCATATACTCCTGCACCATCACCCTGATCACCCTATGCTTTTCTATCATACTACCTATTTTCTGGCTATTAGAAATCAATTTACTCCCTAATTGAAATTATTTAATCCATTCTTCTTATCTAGAATTCACTCTTATGTATCATGTCCCTTTTCTGAACTTCTACATATCCTTCAAAATCTTGCTTTAGTATAACTCTTTCTAAGAACCTCCCCTGCATCAATATCACCTCTGTAACAAACACAAAGATGGACATATAATCTAGAACTTTCCAAGTCATAAATAACTTTCACATCATATTAGTGACAGCAAATACCTCAGAGAATATCTTATGACCTAAACAAAATCAAAGTATGTCTCTGAGACTCTATCTAAAGACATTAAGAGGGAGTCTTTTCCCTTTACTCTCTGGGATTGCTAAATTTGGATGCTATAAGTACAACTAAAATAGAATACAATACAGTCAATGTACATTGTGAAATCCAGTTAATTCAATAATTATTTATATAGTACAGTATGAGGAACGTGAACGGATGAAGATTTATATAGTGTCATGTGGTTTGCAAATAGTTAAAATTATACTTCTTCTTTGTCATTTTGGATGCCTTTTGTTTCTTTTTGTTGTCTAATGGCTATGGTTAGGACTTCCAGTACTATGTTGAATAAAAGTGATGACAGTGGACATTCTTGCTTGTTCCTGAACTTAGGGGGAAAACTCTCAGTTCTTTCCCATTAAGGATGATGTTAGTTGTGAGTTTTTCATATGTGGCCTTTATTATGTTGAGGTATGTTCCTTCAAAAACTTTGTTGAGAGTTTTTTACCATGAGAGGATTTTAAGGGATGCAGTTTTAGGTAAGATGTTCAGAGGAAGTGTAATTGCATTCTTGAAGACCCCAAAGGCATTTCCTCTGGATGCCCCATTTTCTAAGCCTACTGAATTTAAAGTTAGATATCTTTATTTATAACAAAGAATGCTTACTAATATATTTTGTGAGCTACATGTATTATTTTATATGCTAGCAAAATTTCTTGCATAAGATTGAAACATTAATTGCTTCAAAGTATAGACAAAATTTTATTAAAATATTCAATATCTGTCATTTCTGTAAGAAGCACTACCTTATATTAGTCTTTGAATAACAAAATACAGAGGATCCTAAGTAAGCAACAATCATTACACTGTCTTCTTATTTTGTTTATCATTTGTACAAATACACAAAGTTCTATTATCATGCGAGTAAGTTTCATCTTATTAATAACAAGATTAGACCATGATGGATCAAGTCAAATGAAATATTTTTCTATTTTCCTGCTTATCAGTAAAAACTTCTCCTTATTCAAGTAATACCTTTTAAATTGATCTGTTCAATCTATTCAAATGTATATGGAAATATGAGAAGTAGGAGGAGGTGACCTTTCAAGCTGTACCCTAAAGTGAGCTAATTACCTTCCAAAGAACTCCGATGACCCAAGAAATCAGCCTGAGATCAGAATTATACACGTCTAGATCTCTACTGGAGCAGAAGACGCCAGTGGGCAGGTAAAGCAGAGTGGGAAAGTCAGACTGATATCAGAAGATAAAAAAAAAGGGGGAGGGAGCCACCAGAGGCGACCCATTAGAAAGTAATACCCCAATACGAGAGTGCCCTGCATCTGGGGACCAGCATTAACTCGGGAGTCTGGTAGAAAGCACTCAAAAAGAGCAAAGGATCACCGGAGGGAAATTGTGGGAATCAGGGTGTTAGGGACAGGGGCTTAAGTCCCCAGACCCAGGACAGCCCCCCCTGGCGCAGAGCCAGAGAGAGTGCGGTGGAGAAACCAGGTCTTGATCCCCAAGCTACCAGCACCCTGAGAGCCCATGGGGCCCAGCTCCTGTGAAGGGCTGGGGGCCCTGCAAGCTAACAGAAGCACAACCTTTTTGCAGTCCCCATGCGAGTGACCTGCTGAGTGCCCTGCTGTGCTATCAGAGTCCAAGTCGAGCCCCACGCCCTCCCCTGAGAGAGGTGCTCACAGGCACCAGCCCTGTGCTCTTAGATCCTGAAAGACCAGGCACTCCCAGACCCCAGCAGGGGCCAGCGGGAAAATCTCAGTGTGTGACCACTGCTTGGAACTTCTCTGGCAGTCTGGAACTGCCCAGACAGCCGCCTCTGCCATTGTTTTGGGTACAAGCAAAAAATCCTGCATCCCCAGGGACCACGACTGGGAACCTGCTCTGCCAGCAGCCAAGGGGGGATTTATTTGGGCTCTGCAGCCAGACTGAGGCTTCTCGTTGAGAGGGTGGTCAGGGTGCAGTTTACTTTCCTCTAAACCTACAAAAACCATCAAAAGCAGTCAAGGTGAGAGAGAAAAACAAAAGTGAACAAACATAAAAATCTCCAGAGAACAAAAGCCTGAAAAAACCAGTTTCCTCAGAGCCCACCCCCTTGAGGGGGGCGGGAGGACTTAACTCAGAGAACATCATTGACTGAAAACCCATGTGGCAGGCCCCTCCCCCAAAAAACCAACCAGGAAAGGGGAAAAAAAAAGATGACAAGAGAACAATCACCACAACTTCAAAGAACAACTTTTATTTTTAATTCATTCCCACTATTCTGGCTTATTTTTTTTTATATAGATAATTTTTTAACCTATTTACCATCACAGTGAGATGTCCAGTACATCAAATTCCTTCAAACATGAGCTTTTTGATACATATACCTGTGTTTTTCTTTGGCATTTCTATTTTTTAAATTTCTTTTTTTTTTAATTTAAGTTTAGTAGTCTAGTTTATTCCTTTTTTAATTTTTACTTTCTAATATTCATATAGAGTTAAACTTTAAGGTAATTCCCTTTCCCCAATCAATGCTACCCCTATAGGTAAACCAATTTTTAATCCCCCTTTATCTTGGGGTAGTTGAGTCCTTTAACAAAGATATCAAGATACATTCAGGAAGAATCAAAACAATCTTCCTCGCCCACACTGAGAATTCATAACCACCCTCCCATCTTTTTCTTCCACCAGTGTTTCTGTGTTTTTGTGTTTGTCCTGATAGTATATAAATCTTACACTTGGGGTTCTTTTTAACAAGGTTCTTCCTTTATTTGCATATATATATATTTTTTTCTCTTGTCATATACTTTTATCAGTCTTTTTGTTTGTCAGTTTTTGTTTGTATACTTCATAAATCTTACCTTGGGGCCCATTTGGGCTGAACCTTCACTTTTATCTTCCCTTTCTTTCCTTTCTCTCTCTCTCTCTTTTTTTCTTTTTCTTTTCTTTTTTCTCTCATTTGGGTGGGGAACCCTGATTGCTCAGACACATTCCAGGGTGCACCTTGACTGCATCACGGTAGATACATCCAGCTACATCCATTCAGTCATCTATCACCAAAATGACTAGGAGGAGGAATGCCCAACAGAAGAAAAATACAGAGGATGGACCTTCTGCAACAGAGCTATCAACATAGACAATATGTCAGAAAGAGAATTCAGGCTAACAATTATCCAGGCAATAGCTAGGTTGGAGAAAGCCATGGATGACCAAACGGAACTGATTAGGGCCGAACTGAAAGTGACCAGGGATCATGTTTTCAATGTTAGGGAAGAGCTGAAAGCTACCAGGGATGAGCTTCACAATGCTTTCAATGAGTTCCAATCTAATCCAAATTCTCTCAAAGCTAGGGTAACTGAGATAGAAGAAAGAATTAGTGATCTGGAGGACAAACAGATAGAGAGAAAGGATCAGGAGGAAGCCTGGAACAAACAGCTTAGAAGCCATGAAAACAGAATCAGGGAAATAAATGATGCCATGAAACGTTGCAATGTCAGAATTATTGGAATCCCTGAAGGGGAGGAGAAAGAAAGAAGTCTAGATGATACAGTGGAACAAGTTCTTCATGAAAATTTTTCCAATCTTGCGAATGGAACCAGCGTTCATGTACTAGAGGCTGAATGGTCTCCGCCCAAGATTACAGATTCTAGAAAAACATCAAGGCACCTGATAGTCAAATTGAGGAATCATAATTGTAGATATAATCTCTTGAAAGCCACTAGGACAAAGAGGCTCCTTACTTACAGAGGAAGGCCCATCAGAATAATGTCAGACCTGTCCACAGAGACCTGGCAAGCCAGAAAGGGCTGGGAAGATATATTCAGGGCACTGAATGAGAAGAACATGCAGCCAAGAATACTTTATCCAGCAAGAATGACATTCAAAATGGATGGAGAGATAAAGAGTTTCCAAGACCAGCAAGGCTTAAAAGACTATGCAACCACCAAGCCGACACTGCAGGAAATATTAAGGGGGGTTCTATTATAGAGGGAAAATCCTAAGAATAGCATTGAACAGAAATATAGAGACAATCTACAGAAAGAAAGACTTCAAAGGTAACACGATGTCAATAAAAACGTATCTATCAATAATCACTCTCAATGTGAATGGCCTAAATACGCCCATAAAATGGCACAGGGTTGCAGATTGGATAAAACGACAGGACCATCCATATGTTGTCTACAAGAGACCCATTTTGAACCTAAAGATAAACCCAGACTAAAAGTGAAGGGACGGAGAAACATCTTTCATGCCAATGGGTCTCAAAAGAAGGCCGGGGGGAGCGATTCTCATATCAGACAAATTAGATTTTTAACTAAAGACTGTAGTCAGAGATAGAGAAGGATACTATATCATTCTCAAAGGGACTATCCACCAAGATGATCTAACAATTGTAAATATCTATGCCCCCAATATAGGAGCAGCCAATTACATAAGAAAACTGTTAATCAAGATAAAGAGTCATATTGATATGAATACACTAATAATAGGAGATCTTAACATGCCTCTCTCAGAAATAGACAGATCATCAAAGCAGAAAATCAATAAAGAAACAAGAGCATTTAATGACACATTGGACCAGATAGACCTCATAGATATATACAGAACATTCCACCCTAAAACAATAGAATACTCATTCTTCTCAAGTGCACATGGAACCTTCTCCAGAATAGACCACATACTGGATCACAAATCAGGATTCGACCAATACCAAAAGATTAAGATTATTCCCTTCACATTCTCAGATCACAATGCTTTGAAACTGGAGCTCAATCACAAGGAAAAGTTCGGAAGGAACTCAAACACCTGGAAGCTAAAGACCACCTTGCTTAAGAATGCTTGGATCAACCAGGAGATCAAAGAAGAACTGAAACAATTCATGGAAACACTTCGGTCCAAAACCTATGGGATACAGCAAAGGCGGTCCTAAGGGGTAAAACATAGCTATCCAAGCATCCCTCAAAAAAATTGAAAAATCCAGAACACACCAGCTGTCTCTACACCTTAAAGAACTGGAGAATCAACAACAAATCAAACTAACTCCACACATAAGAAGGGGAATAATCAATATTAGAGCTGAGATCAATGAGGTAGAAACCAGAGATACAGTAGAACGTATCAATGAAACTAGAAGCTGTTTTTTTGAAAGAATCAAAAAGATCGATAAACCATTGGCCACACTAATCCAAAAGAAAAGAGAGAAAGCCCAAATTCATAAAATTATGAATGAAAAGGGAGAGATCACAATGAACACCAAGGAAGTAGAAACAATCATCAGAAGTTATTATCAACAATTATATGCCAATAAGCTAAGCAACCTAGATGAAATGGATGCATTCCTGGAAAACTATAAACTCCCAAAAATGAACCAGGAAGAAACTGACAACCTGAATAGACCAATATCCAGTAACAAGATTGAAGCAGTGATCAAAAACCTCCCAAAAAACAAGAGCCCAGGACCTGATGGATTCCCTGGGGAATTCTACCAAACTTTCAAAAAAGAAATAACACCTATTCTCCTGAAGCTGCTTCAAAAAATTGAAGCAGAAGGAAAATTTCCAGACCCTTTCTATGAAGCCAGCATTACCTTGAACCCTAAACCAGGCAAAGACCCTACCAAAAAGGAGAGTTTCAGACCAATATCACTGATGAATATGGATGCTAAGATTCTCAACAAAATCTTAGCAAACAGGATCCAACAGCACATTAAAAAGATTATCCACCATGACCAGATGGGATTCATTCCAGGGCTACAAGGATGGTTCAACATTCGCAAATAAATCAATGTGATAGAACAAATTAATAAGAGAAGAGAGAAGAACCACATGGTCCTCTCAATTGATGCAGAAAAAGCATTTGACAAAATCCAGCATCTGTTCCTGATTTAAACGTTTCAAAGTATAGGGATAGAGGGAACATTCCTGAGCTTCAAAAAATCTATCTATGAAAAACCCACAGCAAATATCATCCTCAATGGGAAAAAGCTTGCAGCCTTCCCATTGAGATCAGGAACACGACAAGGATACTCACTCTCACCACTCTTGTTCAACATAGTATTAGAAGTCCTAGCAACAGCAATCAGACAACAAAGAGAAATAAAAGGTATCCAAATTGGCAATGAAGAAGTCAAACTCTCTCTGTTCACAGATGACAGGATTCTTTATATGGAAAACCCAAAAGACTCCACCCCCAAACTACTAGAACTCATACAACAATTCAGCAATGTGGCAGGATACAAAGTCAATGTACAGAAATCAGTGGCTTTATTATACACTAACAATGAAAATACAGAAAAGGAAATTAGAGAATCGATTCCTTTAGTATAGCACCAAGAACCATAAGATACTTGGGAATAAACCTAACCAAAGAGGTAAAGGATCTGTACTTGAGGAACCACAGAACACTCATGAAAGAAATTGAAGAAGACACAAAAAAATGGAAGACCATTCTATGCTCTTGGATCGGAAGAATAAACATTGTTAAAATGTCTATACTGCCTAGAGCAACCTATACTTTTAATGACATTCTGATCAAAATTCCACCAGTATTTTTCAAAGAGCTGGAGCAAATAATCCAAAAATTTGTATGAAATCAGAAGAGACCCCGAATCGCTAAGGAAATGTTGAAAAACAAAAATAAAATTGGGGGCATCATGTTAGCTGATTTCAAGCTTTACTACAAAGCTGTGATCACCAAGACAGCATGGTACTGGCATAAAAACAGACACATAGACCAGTGGAACAGAGTAGAGAGCCCAGATATGGACCCTCAACTCTATGGGTAAATAATCTTCAACAAAATAGGAAAAAATATACAGTGGAAAAAAGACAGTCTCTTCAATAAATGGTGCTGGGAAAACTGGACAGCTATATGTAGAAGAATGAAACTCAACTGTTCTCTTACACCGTACACAAAGATAAACTCGAAATGTATAAAAGACTTCAATGTGAGACAGGAATCCATCAGAACCCTAGAGGAGAATATAGGCAGTAATCTCTTCGATATCAGCCACAGCAACTTCTTTCAAGATATGTCTCCAAAGGCAAAGGAAACAAAAGCGAAGATGATCTTTTGGGACTTCATCAAAATCAAAAGCTTCTGCACAGCAAAGGAAACAGTCATCAAAACAAAGAGGCAACCTACAAATGGGAGAAGATATTTGCAAATGACAGTACAGACAAAAGGTTGATATCCAGGATCTATAAAGAACTCCTCAAACTCAACACACACAAAACAGATAATCATATCAAAAAATGGGCAGAAGATATGAACAGACAGTTCTCCAATGAAGACATACAAATGGCTATCAGACACGTGAAAAAATGTTCATCATCACTAGCCATCAGGGAGATTCAAATTAAAACCACATTGAGATACCACCTTATACCAGTTAGAATGGCCAAAATTAACAAGACAGGAAACAATATGTGTTGGAGAGGATGTGGGGAAAGGGGAACCTTCCTACACTGTTGATGGGAATGCAAGTTGGTGCAGCCACTTTGGAAAACAGTGTGGAGATACCTCAAGAAATTAAAAACATATCTTCCCTATGACCCTGCAATTGCACTCCTGGGTATTTACCCCAAATATACAGATGTCATGAAAAGAAGGGCCATCTGTACCCCCAATGTTTATAGCAGCAATGGCCATGGTTGCCAAACTGTGGAAAGAACCAAGATGCCCTTCAACGGACAAATGGATAAAGAAGATGTGGTCCATATACACTATGGAGTATTATGCCTCCATCAGAAAGGATGAATACCCAACTTTTGTAGCAACATGGACAGGACTGGAAGAGATTATGCTGAGTGAAATAAGTCAAGCAGAGAGAGTCAATTATCATATGGTTTCACTTATTTGTGGAGCATAACAAATAGCATGGAGGACAAGGGGAGATGGAGAGGAGAAAGGAGTTGAGGGAAATTGGA
>NC_081560.1:177168477-177174979 GCF_022355385.1 Mustela nigripes | reverse complement strand
CGAAGAGATTATGCTGAGTGAAATAAGTCAAGCAGAGAGAGTCAATTATCATATGGTTTCACTTATTTGTGGAGCATAACAAATAGCATGGAGGACAAGGGGAGATGGAGAGGAGAAAGGAGTTGAGGGAAATTGGAAGGGGGGGTGAACCATGAGAGACTATGGTTTTTTCCAAGAAAAACTCCATACCAGAACAAAGCTTAAATTTATTTATCAAAATTGATAAATACCTAGCACCCAAAAATATAAAATCCAGAATGTTTGCTATCTAATCAAAATATGACCCACAAGGAGCTGCAAAATAAAACAAGGAAAAAAAAAACTCGGAAATGACACAAATGATACAATTTGTAGGCAATTTATAGAAGAGTTATAATAACTGTATTCCATATATTAAGTAAGGCAGAAAAAATAGAGCATGTTAAGTAGAGACGGAAGATATTTTCTAAAAAAATCTTATCAAAATTCTAGATACAAAAAATATAATGTCTGTGATGAAATATACACCGGACGGGATTAACATCAAACTGGACACTACAGAAAAAAAGGTTAATGAATTTAAAGATACAGGAAAAGAAAATATACAAAATGAAACACAAAGGGAAAAAAGACTGAATAAAAAATAAAAACAAAGCATTAGAGAGCCAAGGAATGATTTCAGGCAGTCTAATATATGTACAATTGCAATTCCCAAAGGTAAAGAAAGGTGTACAGAAAAAAACCGAAAAAGCTTTCCAAATCTGGTGAAAACTATAATTTTACAAATCAGTAAAACCCATGCACAAGAAACTGGAAGAAAACCAAACCTACATACATCATAATCAAATTGGCCAAAATCAGTGAAAAAGTTAAAAATTTTAAATTGCAAAAAGAGGAATAAGACCCATTACATACAAAGAATAAGATTTAAAGCAGATATCTCACTAAGAATACTGCAAACCAAGACAACAGTGGAGAAACACTTTTAACTGAAGAAAGAAAAATCTACAATTTAGAATTCTTCAACCTCTGAAAAAGTAAAATAGATGTCTTCAGAATACAGACTGATAACACTTCTTTCCCAGCAGAGCTACACCAGAGTGTTAAATGTCTATGTCCTTACACAGTTAGAAAATGACACCAGATAGATATCCAGGTAAAAACCTGGATCTACAAAAAGGAAAAAAGGGAAAGATGAATACTGAAAAGAGTTAATACACTGGTAAAGTAGAAGATTATTTCTTATTTTTAATATATCTAAATATAACTGACTATATAAAAAATAGTAACAGTGTAGTGTGGATTTTCTAATATAAGAAGCAGTAAAACATATTCAGGAATGGTTCAAATCCCAGCAAGATGAAAATGAAAGTATACTGTTTTAGAATTAAGATACAAAAAAATGTGTGATGTAATATTACCTGAAATTAGTCAATGAAAAGTATAAGAGAAATATGATAAACTATAAAATAATGACTAAAATAACAAAAAAGGAATTGTAGCTAATAAACCAAAAGAGAGGATAAAATGAAATAATAAAAAATAATTTTAAAGACAAAAGGAAGAAAGGAAGAATGAAGAGCAAAAGAAAAATAGTAAACAAATAATAATAAGATTAAAACCCAAAGATATAACTATATGTGTATCGTCTGTACATGGTTTAAGATTGGATAAACAACATGCTGCCTAAAAGAGACCCCCTTTAAATATAAAATAAAAAATAGACTAAAGTAAAAGGATGAAAAATGATATAGCATTCTAGAGTTTTCTACAGAGGCAGTCATGATGATGGAGTGGTAGGGCGGCCCTATGCTTGCCTTGTCCCTAGAACACAGCTAGATAAATATCTAATCAGTTTAAACACCCAAGAAATTGATCTGAGGACTGAGAGAACACATTGCACAAGTAGAGGGAGAAAAGAGGCCACGTCATGGAAGGTAGGAGGTGCAGAACAAGATTTGGGGAAAAAGTATCAGAATTGCTGTGGAGGAGAAGGAGTTTTGATCACAGATAGAGTAGAGAGAAGGAGAGAGAGCAGCTCACAGGGGATTGCAAAGAAAAACAATTCCCCAAAACCACTGACTGAGAAAATGAGAAGAGTTGATTATCATGAGTTTTTACAACCAGCAGAGCTGAAAGACTGTAGTTACAGAAGTTTGCATTGTAGGAGACGTTGAGCCCATTGGGCATAGTGGTGCCACAGTGGAAAAGAAGGGAAGAAACCTGGGAGCAGACATCATGGTCTGAGGATAGCTTGCATCAAATTGGGAGAGAAGGTTCCAGTTCTTGGAGTACTTTTGGGAGGTGGCAGTGCCGCTCAGGAGATAAAAGAGACTGGAGGCACCATTACCCTGTCCTGTTCGTTAGCATTGGGGCAGAGACACCTGCTGAGGGCAGCTAACCTGGTTGTGGCATTTTGCTGTTCTTTACTTTAAAACTTCTACTTCCTGTGCATTTGTCTGACCATCCTTCTGAGACAAAAATGCAGTGGTCCCAGTGCAGTGAGACTCCCCAAGAGGATCAGCAAGGGTCTGCACATGCCAGGCCCCTAAAATTTGGAGTTTTGAAACTCAGCTGGCATGCCTGAGATAGAACACAAGTGTACTGTGCTGCGGTGGGCAGATAGCTGGAACACAGACAAGGTGAAGGCACAGATCTGAAGGACACCTAGAACACATGAGGGGAGACTGCTTATTCTTCTCTGAGGGCTTGCTGGACAGCAGCAAGCACAAACTCCACTCTTTAGAGCTGAACTTTAGAGCACCGATTTCTTCTCCACCCATGAGCACAGATGGACTTCAGTGAGTAGCACAATGCTCACAGTGGAGGCCTGACATGCGTACAGCAGCCCCACTACCCTGCACTATGCATGTGGTTCTATACTAGGGCAAGGGTGCCTGAGAGCCAGAGCAACAGGCCCCTCCCCCAGAAGACCAGCACAAACTCCCACATACACCAAGTCTACTCACCAGAGTGCTACAAAGCTTCCGATCTAGTGGAAAAAAGATCAGGCCCCTTTTAACAAGCAGACCAGAGTACACCTCCTTAAAACTCACCACACACTGGATAAGCTGCAAACACTCCCCGCCAAGGTAAAGGAGAAACTCTGCAGAGGACTAACCTGAGGGAAAGGACAGCTATAACATAGCAGCACAGTGCACAGTACATAAACCAATAACACTTCTTGAAACACTAGGCCCTGGACATCATATGACCTCTTCTTAATAAGGGCATTACTCTCTGGAGCAGGAAACAAAATAGGTTTTCCTAACAACAAAAAGACAGAAACCTGTCAAGATGTAGGATGCCAAGATGTAGGAATTCATCCCAAAAGAAAGAACAAAAAATGGTCACAGTCAGAAATCTAATTGAAAGAGATATAAGTAATATGACTGATCCAGAATTTTAAACAACAACTGGGATAGTAGCTGGGCTTGAGAAATGCTTGGAAGACACCATGAAGTTGGAAGTCAGCTACAAGAAAAAATTTGGAAAGACCACAAATACATGGAAGTTAGGAAACATCCTACTAAACAATCAATGGGTTAACCAGGAAATTAAAGAAAAATTTTAAAAATGCAAGGAAACAAATGCAAATGAAAACATGACAGTCTAAAACATTTGGGATGCAGCAAAAGCAGTCCTAAAAGGGCAGAATATAGCAATACCAGCCTACTTCAAGAAGCAAGAAAAATCTCAAATACATAACCTAACCTTACACCCAAAGAAGCTAAACAGAACAGCAAATGAGTCCTAAATCTAGCAGAGGAAGGGAAATAATAAAGATTAGAGCAGAAATAAAAAACATGGAAACAATAAAAAACAGTGAATAGATCAATGAAACTAGGAGCTTATTCTCTGAAAGAACTGCTAAAATTGAGAAACTCCTAGCCAGACTTTTCGAAAAGAGACAGAAAGCAGCCAAATAAGTAAAATCATGAATGAGAGAGGAGAAATCATAAACACCACCAAAGAAATGCAAACATTTTTAAGAGAATATTATGAAAAAATATATGCCAGCAAACTGGGCAATCTGGATTACATAAATTCCTAAAGAGGTATAAACTAACAAAACTGAAACAGGAAGAAGAGAAAATTTGAACTGATAACCAGCAATGAAATTGAATCAATAATCAAAAAACACCCAGGCCTAGAAAGGCTTCCAAGGGAATTCTACCAAACATCTAAATAGAATTAATACCTATTCTTCTCAAACTGCTCCAAAAAATAGAAATGAAAGAAAAACTTCCAAATTCATTCTATGAGGCCACCATTACTTGGATTCCAAAACCAAAGACCCCACACTTAAAAAAGAGGATTACAGGCCAATATCCCTGATGAACATGGTTGCAGAAACCTTTTTTTTTTTTTTTAAGATTCTATTTATTTATTTGACAGAGAGACACAGAGAGAGAGAGGAAAGACAAGAAGGGGAAGTGAGAGAGGGAGAAGCAGGCTTCCCAAAGAGCAGCAAGCCCAATGTGGGCCTCAATCCCAGAACCCTGGGATCATGACATGAGCCAAAGGCAGCCACTTAACAACTGAGCCACCCAGGTGCCCAGGATGCAGAAACTCTTAACAAATACTAGCAAAACAATTCCAACAGCAGGTTAAAAGAATCATTCAACATGATCAAGCGGGATTTATTCCTGGGCTGCAAGAGTGGTTCAATGTCTGTAAATCAATGTGATACACATTAATAAAAGAAAGAACAAAAAACATATAATCTTCTCGATAGATGCAGAGAAAGTATTTGACAAAGTACATCAATTCTTGATAAAAACCATCAACAAAGTAGGGATAAAGGGAACATACTTCAACATCATAGAGGCTATATATGACAGACCTACAGGTAATATCCTCAATGGGGAATGAGAGCTTTTCCTCTATAGTCCAGAACAAGACAGGTTTATTGTCCACTCTCATTTTTTTGTCTCACTCTTATTTTTTTTTGTTTAAATTCAATTAATTAACATGTAATGTATTATTTGTTTCCAGGGTACAAGTCTGTGATTCATCAGTCTTATATAATTTGCCATTGTTACTTAACATAGTAATGTAAGTCCTAGCCTCAGCAATTAGACAACAAAAATAAATAAGAGACATCCAAATAAGGAAGAAATCAAACTTTCACTATTCACAGACGACATGATACTCTATGTAGAAAACCCAAAGACTCCACCAAAAAATTGTTAAAATTGAGACACAAATTTAGTAAAGTCTCAGGATACAAACCGAACATACAGAAATCTGTTGTATTTCTATACACCAATAATGAAAACCAGAAAGAGAAATCAAGGAATCAATCCCATTGACTTTTGCACCACAAAAAAAAAAAAAAAAAAAAAAAAAAAACCACAGGATACCTAGGGATAAATTTAACCAAAGAAGTAAAACATCTGTACTCTGAAAACTAGAGAACACTTATGAAAGAAATTGAAGAGGACAAAAATAAATAGAAAAACATTCCATGCTAATGGGTTAGAAAAACAAATATTGTTAAAATATCTATAGTACCCAAAGCATCTACACGTTTAATGCAATTCCTAACAAAATGCAAACAGCATGGGTGTCTGGATGGCTCAGTCAGTTAAGCATCTGCCTTTGGCTCAGGTCAGGATCCCAGGGTCCAGTGATTGAGCCCTGCATCAGGCTCCCTCCTCCATGGGGAGACGCTTGCTTCTTCCTCTCCCTCTGCCTACTGCTCCCTCTGCTTGTGCTCACTCTCTTTCTCTCTCTGCCAACAAAATAAATAAAAAATCTTAAAAACAAACCAAAAGAAACCCACAAAAACACAAAATATAAAAAACATTTTTCACAGATCTACAACAAACAATCCTAAAATTTGTACAGAACCACAAAAGACCCTCAAATAGCCAAAGCAATCTTGAAAAAGAAAAGCAAATCTGGAGACATCACACTTCCAGACTTCAAGCTATACTAAAAAGCTGTAGTGGTCAAGACAGTATGGCACTGGCACAAAAATGCATAGAGATCAATGGAACATAAGAGAAAACTCAGAAATGAACCCATAACACTATGGCCAACTAATATACAATAAAGCAGGAAAGAATATCCATGGAAAAAAGATGGTCTCTTCAACAAATGGTGTTGGGGAAACTGGATAGCAACATGCAGAAGAATGAAATTGACCACTTTCTCACACCACACACAAAAATAAATTCAAAATGGATGAAAGACCTAAATATGAGACAGAAATCCATCAGAATCCTAAAAGAGAGCACAAGCAGAAGCCTCCTTGACATCAGCCACAGCAGCTTCTTACTAGTTATCTCTCTGGAGGTAAGGGAAACAAAAGCAAAAAGAAACTACCAGGACTTCATCAAGATAAAAAGCTTCCGCACAGCAAAGGGAACAATCAACAAAACCAAAAGGCAACCTACTGCATGGGAGAAGATATCTGCAAATAACATCTCTAATAAAGGGTTAGTATCCAAAATCCATAAAGAACTTACCAAACTCAACACCCCAAAACCAAATAATCCAGTTAAGAAATGAGCAG